>NC_091322.1:15270909-15333141 GCF_038502225.1 Cherax quadricarinatus
TGTGTGTGTGTTAGTTACCATTTTGTCCTAGGCACATGTCGATTAGACACTAGGCCTGTTGTATATGAGTACGTGTGTGTGCGCGCACATGTGTGTGTGTGTGTAGGTGTGTGTGTGTGTGTGTGTGTGTGTGTGTGTGTGTGTGTGTGTGTGTGTGTGTGTGTATGTGTGTGTGTGTGTGTGTGTCTGTATGTATGTGTATGTGTGTTTGTGTGTGTGTTTGTGTGTGTGTGTGTGTGTGTGTGTGTGTGTGTGTGTGTGTATGTGTGTGTGTATGTGTGTGTGTGTGTGTGTGTGTGCAGAAGGTCTCAGTCAGATGGCCAAAAGCTCCACCTACGAGTCATCGTATAACAAGACCTGCGTTAGGAAACACTTGTCCTGTTTCCTGACAAACTTTACCTAACCTATGGGAACTATACCTAATGACATTAAAGGAAAGGAATAGGGGGTGATATGACAACAACGTACAAAATATCGAGAGGAGCTAATAGAATGAACAAGGAACAGACTGTTTGAGTTCATAGGTGGAAGTGCAGAACACAGAGGAATAACAGGGATATTGCAAAGTGCTTTTCTCCAGTCTTATAGAGGACAGGAAGTGGAATGACAGGGAAAGAGGAGTGATAGGATCCATACACAGCTTTAAGAAGATGTACGCTAAGGCTCTCGAAAACAGGAAAGAATGAATCCAGTAGCGACCAGCATTGAGGCGGGGCCAGGAGCTGAGACTCGACCTCAGCAACCACGTACAGGTAAATACGCATCTACAACAAAGTTGATCATTGTTTTGTTTTATGTATTTGTACATGAGAGGGAGCACTCTGGTGTGCACTCTGGTGTGCACTCTGGTGTGCACTCTGGTGTGCACTCTGGTGTGCACTCTGGTGTGCACTCTGGTGTGCCCTCTGGTGTGCACTCTGGTGTGCACTCTGGTGTGCCCTCTGGTGTGCCCTCTGGTGTGCACTCTGGTGTGCACTCTGGTGTGGCCTCTGGCGTGCACTCTGGTGTGCACTCTGGTGTGCCCTCTGGTGTGCCCTCTGGTGTGCACTCTGGTGTGCACTCTGGTGTGCACTCTGGTATGCACTCTTGTGTGCACTCTGGTGTGCATTCTGGTGTGCACTCTGGTGTGCACTCTCGGGTGCACTCTCGGGTGCACTCTCGGGTGCACTCTCGGGTGCACTCTCGGGTGCACTCTCGGGTGCACTCTCGGGTGCACTCTCGGGTGCACTCTCGGGTGCACTCTCGGGTGCACTCTCGGGTGCACTCTCGGGTGCACTCTCGGGTGCACTCTCGTGTGCACTCTGGTGTGCACTCTGGTGTGCACTCTGGTGTGCCCTCTGGTGTGCACTCTGGTGTGCACTCTGGTGTGCACTCTGGTGTGCACTCTGGTGTGCACTCTGGTGTGCACTCTGGTGTGCACTCTGGTGTGCCCTCTGGTGTGCACTCTGGTGTGCACTCTCGTGTGCACTCTCGTGTGCACTCTGGTGTGCCCTCTGGTGTGCACTCTGGTGTGCACTCTGGTGTGACTCTGGTGTGCACTCTGGTGTGCACTCTGGTGTGCCCTCTGGTGTGCACTCTGGTGTGCACTCTGGTGTGCACTCTGGTGTGCACTCTGGTGTGCACTCTGGTGTGCACTCTGGTGTGCACTCTGGTGTGCACTCTGGTGTGCCCTCTGGTGTGCACTCTGGTGTGCACTCTGGTGTGCACTCTGGTGTGCACTCTGGTGTGCCCTCTGGTGTGCACTCTGGTGTGCCCTCTGGTGTGCCCTCTGGTGTGCACTCTGGTGTGCCCTCTGGTGTGCACTCTGGTGTGCACTCTGGTGTGCACTCTGGTGTGCCCTCTGGTGTGCACTCTGGTGTGCACTCTGGTGTGCACTCTGGTGTGCCCTCTGGTGTGCACTCTGGTGTGCACTCTGGTGTGCCCTCTGGTGTGCACTCTGGTGTGCCCTCTGGTGTGCACTCTGGTGTGCACTCTGGTGTGCACTCTGGTGTGCACTCTGGTGTGCCCTCTGGTGTGCACTCTGGTGTGCACTCTGGTGTGCACTCTGGTGTGCCCTCTGGTGTGCACTCTGGTGTGCCCTCTGGTGTGCACTCTGGTGTGCACTCTGGTGTGCCCTCTGGTGTGCCCTCTGGTGTGCACTCTGGTGTGCACTCTGGTGTGCCCTCTGGTGTGCACTCTGGTGTGCACTCTGGTGTGCACTCTGGTGTGCACTCTGGTGTGCACTCTGCTGTGCACTCTGGTGTGCACTCTGATGTGCACTCTGGTGTGCCCTCTGGTGTGCCCTCTGGTGTGCACTCTGGTGTGCACTCTGGTGTGCACTCTGGTGTGCACTCTGGTGTGCACTCTGGTGTGTCCTCTGGTGTGTCCTCTGGTGTGCACTCTGGTGTGCACTCTGGTGTGCACTCTGGTGTGCCCTCTGGTGTGCACTCTGGTGTGCACTCTGGTGTGCCCTCTGGTGTGCACTCTGGTGTGCACTCTGGTGTGCACTCTGGTGTGCACTCTGGTGTGCACTCTGGTGTGCACTCTGGTGTGCCCTCTGGAGTGCACTCTGGTGTGCACTCTGGTGTGGCCTCTGGCGTGCACTCTGGTGTGCACTCTGGTGTGCCCTTTGGCTTGCACTCTGATGTGCACTCTGGTGTCCACTCTGGCACGCACTCTGGTGTGAACTCTGATGTGCACTTTGGTGTGCACTCTGGCTTACACTCTGGTGTGCACTTTGGTGTGCACTCAGGTGTGCACTCTGGCTTGCACTTTGGTGTGCACTCTGGAGTGTACTCTGGTGTGCACTCTGGTGTGTACTCTGGTGTGCACTCTGGTGTGCACTCTGGCGTGCACTCTGGTGTGCACTCTGGTGTGCACTCTGGTGTGTACTCTGGTGTGCAATCTATCGTTCACTCTGGCGTGCACTCTGGTGTGCACCCTAGCGTGCACTATGGCGTGCACTCTGGCGTGAACTCTGGCGTGCACTCTGGTGTGTCCTCTGGCGTGCACTCTGGTGTGCACTTTGGTGTGCACTCTAGCGTGCACTCTGGCGTGCACTCTGGCGTGCAATCTGGTGTGCTCTGTAGCGTTCACTCTGGCGTGCACTCTGGTGTGCCCTCTAGCGTTCACTCTGGCGTGCACTCTGTTGTGCACTCTAGCGTGCACTCTGGCGTGCACTCTGGCGTGCACTCTGGCGTGCACTCTGATGTGCACTCTGTTGGGCACTCTGGCGTTCACTCTAGCGTTCATTCTGGTGTGCATTCTAGCGTGCACTCTAGCGTGCATTCTCTGGCGTGCACTCTGGCATGCACTCTGGTATGCCCTCTAGCGTTCACTCTGGCGTGCACTCTGGTGTACACTCTAGCTTGCACTCTGGCGTGCAGTCTGGCGTGCACTCTGGTGTGCCCTCTAGCGTTCACTCTGGCGTGCACTCTGGTGTGCACTCTGGCGTTCACCCTGGCGTTCCCTCTGGTGTGCACTCTAGCGTGCACTCTGGCGTGCACTCTGGCGTGCACTCTGGGGTGCACTCTGGGGTGCACTCTGGCGTGCACTCTAGCGTGCGCTCTAGCGTGCACTCTGGCGTGCACTCTGGTGTACACTCTAGCTTGCACTCTGGCGTGCACTCTGGCGTGCACTCTGGTGTGCCCTCTAGCGTTCACTCTGGCGTGCACTCTGGTGTGCACTCTGGCGTTCACCCTGGCGTTCCCTCTGGTGTGCACTCTAGCGTGCACTCTAGCGTGCACTCTGGCGTGCACTCTGGCTTGTGTTTTGGAGCTGCAATTCATGTTTAGTGTACGTGTGGGGTCGACCAGGCTTTTATATACATGTCAAGAAGGATATGTCACAGCTGTCACCATGTTAATTGTGCTGAAATGTTCTGTTTGGTGAGTGGGGAGCTTTTAGTGTGTGTGTGTGTGTGTGTGTGTGTGTGTGTGTGTGTGTGTGTGTGTGTGTGTGTGTGTGTACTCACCTAGTTGAGGTTGCGGGGGTCGAGTCCGAGCTCCTGGCCCCGCCTCTTCACTGATCGCTACTAGGTCACTCTCCCTGAGCCGTGAGCTTTATCATACCTCTGCTTAAAGCTATGTATGGATCCTGCCTCCCCTACATCGCTTCCCAAACTATTCCACTTACTGACTACTCTGTGGCTGAAGAAATACTTTCTAACATCCCTGTGATTCATCTGTGTCTTCAGCTTCCAACTGTGTCCCCTTGTTACTGTGTCCAATCTCTGGAACATCCTGTCTTTGTCCACCTTCTCAATTCCTCTCAGTATTTTGTATGTCGTTATCATGTCCCCCCTATCTCTCCTGTCCTCCAGTGTCGTCAGGTTGATTTCCCTTAACCTCTCCTCGTAGGACATACCTCTTAGCTCTGGGACTAGTCTTGTTGCAAACCTTTGCACTTTCTCTAGTTTCTTCACGTGCTTGGCTAGGTGTGGGTTCCAAACTGGTGCCGCATACTCCAATATGGGCCTAACGTACACGGTGTACAGGGTCCTGAATGATTCCTTATTAAGATGTCGGAATGCTGTTCTGAGGTTTGCTAGGCGCCCATATGCTGCAGCAGTTATTTGGTTGATGTGCGCTTCAGGAGATGTGCCTGGTGTTATACTCACCCCAAGATCTTTTTCCTTGAGTGAGGTTTGTAGTCTCTGACCCCCTAGACTGTACTCCGTCTGCGGCCTTCTTTGCCCTTCCCCAATCTTCATGACTTTGCACTTGGTGGGATTGAACTCCAGGAGCCAATTGCTGGACCAGGTCTGCAGCCTGTCCAGATCCCTTTGTAGTTCTGCCTGGTCTTCGATCGAGTGAATTCTTCTCATCAACTTCACGTCATCTGCAAACAGGGACACCTCAGAGTCTATTCCTTCCGTCATGTCGTTCACAAATACCAGAAACAGCACTGGTCCTAGGACTGACCCCTGCGGGACCCCGCTGGTCACAGGTGCCCACTCTGACACCTCGCCACGTACCATGACTCGCTGCTGTCTTCCTGACAAGTATTCCCTGATCCATTGTAGTGCCTTCCCTGTTATCCCTGCTTGGTCCTCCAGTTTTTGCACCAATCTCTTGTGTGGAACTGTGTCAAACGCCTTCTTGCAGTCCAAGAAAATGCAATCCACCCACCCCTCTCTCTCTTGTCTTACTGCTGTCACCATGTCATAGAACTCCAGTAGGTTTGTGACACAGTATTTCCCGTCCCTGAAACCATGTTGGCTGCTGTTGATGAGATCGTTCCTTTCTAGGTGTTCCACCACTCTTCTCCTGATAATCTTCTCCATGATTTTGCATACTATACATGTCAGTGACACTGGTCTGTAGTTTAATGCTTCATGTCTGTCTCCTTTTTTAAAGATTGGGACTACATTTGCTGTCTTCCATGCCTCAGGCAATCTCCCTGTGTCGATAGATGTATTGAATATTGTTGTTAGGGGTACACATAGCGCCTCTGCTCCCTCTCTCAATACCCATGGGGAGATGTTATCTGGCCCCATTGCCTTTGAGGTATCTAGCTCACTCAGAAGCCTCTTCACTTCTTCCTCGGTTGTGTGCACTGTGTCCAGCACTTGGTGGTGTGCCCCACCTCTCCGTCTTTCTGGAGTCCCTTCTGTCTCCTCTGTGAACACTTCTTTGAATCTCTTGTTGAGTTCTTCACATACTTCACGGTCATTTCTTGTTGTCTCTCCTCCTTCCTTCCTTAGCCTGATTACCTGGTCCTTGACTGTTGTTTTCCTCCTGATGTGGCTGTACAACAGTTTCGGGTCAGATTTGGCTTTCGCTGCTATGTCATTTTCATATTGTCTTTGGGCCTCCCTTCTTATCTGTGCATATTCGTTTCTGGCTCTACGACTGTTCTCCTTATTCTCCTGGGTCCTTTGCCTTCTATATTTCTTCCATTCCCTGGCACACTTGGTTTTTGCCTCCCTGCACCTTTGGGTAAACCATGGGCTCATCCTGGCTTTTTCATTATTCCTGTTACCCTTGGGTACAAACCTCTCCTCAGCCTCCTTGCATTTTGTTGCTACATATTCCATCATCTCATTAACTGGCTTCCCTGCCAGTTCTCTGTCCCACTGAACCCCGTTCAGGTAGTTCCTCATTCCTGTGTAGTCCCCTTTCTTGTAGTTTGGCTTCATTCGTCCTGGCCTTCCTGCTTCTCCCTCCACTTGTAGCTCTACTGTGTATTCGAAGCTTAAAACCACATGGTCACTGGCCCCAAGGGGTCTTTCATATGTGATGTCCTCGATATCTGCACTACTCAAGGTGAATACTAAGTCCAGCCTTGCTAGTTCATCCTCTCCTCTCTCTCTTGTAGTGTCCCTTACGTGTTGGCACATGAAGTTTTCCAGTACAACCTCCATCATCTTAGCCCTCCATGTATCTTGGCCCCCATGTGGGTCCAAGTTCTCCCAATCGATCTCCTTGTGGTTAAAGTCACCCATGATCAAGAGCTTTGCCCTGCATGCATGAGCTCTTCTGGCCACTCTAGCCAGTGTGTCAACGGTGACTCACTGTAACAGTCTCTCGGAGTCTGAAATAACATTAACCCAATTTGCAGGCTCCTCCATCACACCATTTAATATACACGTACTACATCTTTTCACCCCAGTTTACAGAGTACAGTGTGTGTGTGTGTGTGTGTGTGTGTGTGTGTGTGTGTGTGTGTGTGTGTGTGTGTGTGTGTGTGTGTGTGTGTGTGTATGTGTGTGTGTATGTGTATGTGTATGTGTATGTACTCACCTAGTTGTACTCACCTAGTTGAGGTTGCGGGGGTCGAGTCAGAGCTCCTGGCCCCGCCTCTTCACTGATCGCTACTAGGTCACTCTCCCTGAGCCGTGAGCTTTATCATACCTCTGCTTAAAGCTATGTATGGATCCTGCCTCCACTACATCGCTTCCCAAACTATTCCACTTACTGACTACTCTGTGGCTGAAGAAATACTTCCTAACATCCCTGTGGTTCATCTGTGTCTTCAGCTTCCAACTGTGTCCCCTTGTTACTGTGTCCAATCTCTGGAACATCCTGTCTTTGTCCACCTTGTCAATTCCTCTCAGTATTTTGTATGTCGTTATCATGTACCCCCTATCTCTCCTGTCCTCCAGTGTCGTCAGGTTGATTTCCCTTAACCTCTCCTCGTAGGACATACCTCTTAGCTCTGGGACTAGTCTTGTTGCAAACCTTTGCACTTTCTCTAGTTTCTTCACGTGCTTGGCTAGGTGTGGGTTCTAAACTGGTGCCGCATACTCCAATATGGGCCTAACGTACACGGTGTACAGGGTCCTGAATGATTCCTTATTAAGATGTCGGAATGCTGTTCTGAGGTTTGCTAGGCGCCCATATGCTGCAGCAGTTATTTGGTTGATGTGCGCTTCAGGAGATGTGCCTGGTGTTATACTCACCCCAAGATCTTTTTCCTTGAGTGAGGTATGTGTGTGAGTGTGTGTGTGTGTTTATGTGTTTGTGTGTGTGTGTGTGTGTGTGTATGAGAGAGAGAGAAAAAGAGAGAGAGAGAGAGAGAGAGAGAGAGAGAGAGTACAGAGATGACTGAAAGTATTGTAAACTGGGGTGAAAAGATGTAGTACGTGTATATTAAATGGTGTGACGGAGGAGCCAGCAAATTGGGTTAATGTTATTTCAGACTCCGAGAGACTGTTACAGTGAGTCACCGTCAGCACTGCCATCTAGCGGGCCGCTGTGAAAAACTATAGATTTCTTCGGGTCTGATGTTTTTAGTTTCTATTCCTGGTAGTTTACCTTTACCTGGTTTACTTGGGAGTTGTGGGGTGATCACCTCCACTCTTCTCCTGATCAGGTAAGGTCATCTACCAGGAATGTTGTTTGAAATTTTTTGTGTATAACCTGGTTACCAATAATGACAATGAAGTACCATTAACCCCCCTTTGCTTTTCTTTAATGTTATACTTAATAACCATCTTGTAACCAGTGGTCTTCTGCAGCAGACGCTCGATATTCTGGGAGGTAGATCCCCGGAGACGGGATCTGGTGGGTCTGCTATCCAAAAATGACCGGAGCTTCTCCACCTTCACAAAATTAGACTACCACCGCCTACCAAAGATAAAGAACAACATACCTTCATTACATCTAAAGAGGACATCCTATATTAAGAAAAATCTCCTGTCTCAAGAACACACTTGACTTCAGACGGTAATTTTTAAGTTGAAATACTTTTAAATATTTTCATTGTTATTTTTCCTATGTAAATTATTTATTTCTGTTTCTGTTTCTCTGATTAGAAGGAAGATGTTCCCCTGACAATGGAAATTACCCATTAATTGACATCCAAAGTGAGAGACAGCAGGTATTGTCTACATTAAGATGGCTGTGAGTGGGAGGAAAACAAGTGAATGGCAAGAAGAGTAGAAGACAGTAACGGTCACTCCAGTGATGGGTATAGTGATGAGTACAGTGATGGGTATAGTGATGGGTACAGTGATGGGTGCAGTGATGGGTACAGTGATGGGTACAGTGATGGGTACAGTGATGGGTACAGTGATGGGTGCAGTGATGGGTACAGTGATGGGTACAGTGATGAGTACAGTGATGGGTGCAGTGATGGGTACAGTGATGGGTGCAGTGATGGGTACAGTGATGGGTACAGTGATGGGTACAGTGATGGGTACAGTGATGGGTGCAGTGATGGGTACAGTGATGGGTACAGTGATGGGTACAGTGATGGGTACAGTGATGGGTGCAGTGATGGGTACAGTGATGGGTGCAGTGACGGGTACAGTGATGGGTACAGTGATGAGTACAGTGATGGGTACAGTGATGGGTACAGTGATGGGTACAGTGATGGGTACAGTGATGGGTGCAGTGATGGGTACAGTGATGGGTACAGTGATGGGTACAGTGATGGGTACAGTGATGGGTACAGTGATGGGTATAGTGATGGGTACAGTGATGGGTCCAGTGATGGGTACAGTGATGGGTATAGTGATGGGTACAGTGATGGGTATAGTGATGGGTACAGTGATGGGTGCAGTGATGGGTACAGTGATGGGTACAGTGATGGGTACAGTGATGGGTATAGTGATGGGTACAGTGATGGGTACAGTGATGGGTGCAGTGATGGGTACAGTGATGGGTGCAGTGATGGGTATAGTGATGGGTACAGTGATGGGTACAGTGATGGGTGCAGTGATGGGTACAGTGATGGGTGCAGTGATGGGTACAGTGATGGGTACAGTGATGGGTATAGTGATGGGTACAGTGATGGGTAGAGTGATGGGTACAGTGATGGGTACAGTGATGGGTGCAGTGATGGGTACAGTGATGGGTGCAGTGATGGGTACAGTGATGGGTGCAGTGATGGGTACAGTGATGGGTACAGTGATGGGTGCAGTGATGGGTACAGTGATGGGTGCAGTGATGGGTACAGTGATGGGTACAGTGATGGGTATAGTGATGGGTACAGTGATGGGTATAGTGATGGGTACAGTGATGGGTGCAGTGATGGGTACAGTGATGGGTATAGTGATGGGTACAGTGATGGGTACAGTGATGGGTACAGTGATGGGTACAGTGATGGGTATAGTGATGGGTACAGTGATGGGTATAGTGATGAGTACAGTGATGGGTGCAGTGATGGGTACAGTGATGGGTATAGTGATGGGTACAGTGATGGGTGCAGTGATGGGTACAGTGATGGGTACAGTGATGGGTACAGTGATGGGTACAGTGATGGGTATAGTGATGGGTACAGTGATGGGTATAGTGATGGGTGCAGTGATGGGTACAGTGATGGGTACAGTGATGGGTACAGTGATGGGTACAGTGATGGGTACAGTGATGGGTGCAGTGATGGGTACAGTGATGGGTACAGTGATGGGTACAGTGATGGGTACAGTGATGGGTGCAGTGATGGGTACAGTGATGGGTACAGTGATGGGTACAGTGATGGGTGCAGTGATGGGTACAGTGATGGGTACAGTGATGGGTACAGTGATGGGTACAGTAATGGGTACAGTGATGGGTACAGTAATGGGTACAGTGATGGGTACAGTAATGGGTACAGTGATGGGTACAGTAATGGGTACAGTGATGGGTACAGTGATGGGTACAGTAATGGGTACAGTGATGGGTACAGTGATGGGTACAGTGATGGGTACAGTAATGGGTACAGTGATGGGTACAGTAATGGGTACAGTGATGGGTACAGTGATGGGTACAGTAATGGGTACAGTGATGGGTACAGTGATGGGTACAGTAATGGGTGCAGTGATGGGTACAGTAATGGGTACAGTGATGGGTACAGTAATGGGTACAGTGATGGGTACAGTGATGGGTACAGTAATGGGTACAGTGATGGGTACAGTGATGGGTACAGTAATGGGTACAGTGATGGGTACAGTGATGGGTACAGTAATGGGTACAGTGATGGGTACAGTGATGGGTACAGTAATGGGTACAGTGATGGGTACAGTGATGGGTACAGTGATGGGTACAGTGATGGGTACAGTGATGGGTACAGTGATGGGTACAGTGATGGGTACAGTGATGGGTACAGTGATGGGTACAGTGATGGGTACAGTGATGGGTACAGTGATGGGTACAGTAATGGGTACAGTGATGGGTACAGTGATGGGTACAGTGATGGGTACAGTAATGGGTACAGTGATGGGTACAGTGATGGGTACAGTAATGGGTACAGTGATGGGTACAGTAATGGGTACAGTGATGGGTACAGTGATGGGTACAGTGATGGGTACAGTGATGGGTACAGTGATGGGTACAGTGATGGGTACAGTGATGGGTACAGTAATGGGTACAGTGATGGGTACAGTGATGGGTACAGTGATGGGTACATATTATCTCTTGATCGAGGACTTGAAAGAAATTTTTATTTTTGCAGTGACTTAGTAAATTATCAGTCACTGACTGACTGGTACTGATCCATCGCAAGTCATATAGTGACTGTTGCTGATCGATCACCAGTCACTCACTGACTGGTACTGATCCATCGCAAGTCATATAGTGACTGTTGCTGATCGATCACCAGTCACTCGCTGACTGGTACTGATCCATCGCAAGTCATATAGTGACTGTTGCTGATCGATCACCAGTCACTCACTGACTGGTACTGATCCATCGCAAGTCATATAGTGACTGTTGCTGATCGATCACCAGTCACTCACTGACTGGTACTGATCCATCGCAAGTCATATAGTGACTGTTGCTGATCGATCACCAGTCACTCACTGACTGGTACTGATCCATCGCAAGTCATATAGTGACTGTTGCTGATCGATCACCAGTCACTCACTGACTGGTACTGATCCATCGCAAGTCATATAGTGACTGTTGCTGATCGATCACCAGTCACTCACTGACTGGTAATGATCCATCGCAAGTCATAGAGTGACTGTTGCTGATCGATCACCAGTCACTCACTGACTGGTACTGATCCATCGCAAGTCATATAGTGACTGTTGCTGATCGATCACCAGTCACTCACTGACTGGTACTGATCCATCGCAAGTCATATAGTGACTGTTGCTGATCGATCACCAGTCACTCACTGACTGGTACTGATCCATCGCAAGTCATATAGTGACTGTTGCTGATCGATCACCAGTCACTCACTGACTGGTACTGATCCATCGCAAGTCATATAGTGACTGTTGCTGATCGATCACCAGTCACTCACTGACTGGTACTGATCCATCGCAAGTCATATAGTGACTGTTGCTGATCGATCACCAGTCACTGACTGGTACTGATCCATCGCAAGTCATATAGTAACTGTTGCTGATCGATCACCAGTCACTCACTGACTGGTACTGATCCATCGCAAGTCATATAGTGACTGTTGCTGATCGATCACCAGTCACTCGCTGACTGGTACTGATCCATCGCAAGTCATATAGTGACTGTTGCTGATCGATCACCAGTCACTCGCTGACTGGTACTGATCCATCGCAAGTCATATAGTGACTGTTGCTGATCGATCACCAGTCACTCGCTGACTGGTGCTGATCCATCACCAGTTACTCGATGACTGGTGCTGATCCATCACCAGTTACTCGCTGACTGGTGCTGATCGATCACCAGTCATTCACTAACGGTTGCTGATCGATCACCAGTCACTCGCTGAGTGGTGCTGATCGATTACCAGTCACTCGCTGACTGGTGCTGATCGATTATCAGTTACTCGCTGACTGATGCTGATCGATCACCAGTCACTCGCTGACTGGTGCTGATCGATCATCAGTTATTCTCTGACTGGTGCTGATCGATCACCAGCCACTCACTGACTGTTGCTGATCGATCACCAGTTACTCGCTGACTGGTGCTGATCGATCACCAGTCACTCACTGACTGGTGCTGATCCATCACCAGTCATGTTCCTCCCCCATCAGTCATACACTGTTTTCAATCAAGACCCATCACTCTTCCCAGCTACTCTCCAAAAACTTAATTTCCCCAAACATAAACATTCACCAACAAAGACCAAACTAGAAACGGGAAAAAATAAAAAAAAATAAAACATATTTCGGGACCGTCCCAGATCATCTTCGAGATGAATGAGACACACGGGAGAATCTTTACTGAGGAAACGTTTCGTCAGCCAGTGGCTCCCTCATTCCCCAACTTTCCGGCTTTCTTTAACTATTTCCAACGCATCATCTTCGTCAGTTGACGGAGGTTCAGGAAGGACCTTCCTCCCCCTGAACCCTCGTCTGGTTTCCACTTCCCTCTGGAGAGTTACTTCCTGAATTGTACCAACCTTAATGCTCCAACATTTATCCTTCGTAGATGAAATTCGCCTTTCGGCCCACGATTCTCTTATTTACATTTGGTTTCCACTTCCCTCTGGAGAGTTACTTCCTGAATTGTACCAACCTTAATACTCCAACATTTATCCTTCGTAGATGAAATTCGCCTTTCGGCCCACGATTCTCTTATTTACATTTTACAAGAACAGAAGCAAAATTTCATTCTAACCCTGTGGTATCTTTTTTTTCTTTTTTTTCTTGAGGATAAATTGTAATGGGGACAAAAAGGCTCAGTGAAGCGTGAATTTAAATGTCGCACTGCTGACGATACTGAAGAAGCTTTTACTGGGACAGAGTTTAGCTGTGTGTAGAGCTTGAACAAGTCGAGCCTGGCTCTGTGTAGTTTAATCAAGTCGTGCTTCCCTCAGTGTAGAGCTTTATCAAGTGCTTCCCTCAGTGTAGAGCTTTATCAAGTCGTGCTTCCCTCAGTGTAGAGCTTTATCAAGTGCTTCCCTCAGTGTAGAGCTTTATCAAGTCGTGCGTCCCTCAGTGTAGAGCTTTATCAAGTGCTTCCCTCAGTGTAGAGCTTTATCAAGTGCTTCCCTCAGTGTAGAGCTTTATCAAGTCGTGCGTCCCTCAGTGTAGAGCTTTATCAAGTCGTGCGTCCCTCAGTGTAGAGCTTTATCAAGTGCTTCCCTCAGTGTAGAGCTTTATCAAGTGCTTCCCTCAGTGTAGAGCTTTATCAAGTGCTTCCCTCAGTGTAGAGCTTTATCAAGTCGTGCGTCCCTCAGTGTAGAGCTTTATCAAGTCGTGCTTCCCTCAGTGTAGAGCTTTATCAAGTGCTTCCCTCAGTGTAGAGCTTTATCAAGTGCTTCCCTCAGTGTAGAGCTTTATCAAGTGCTTCCCTCAGTGTAGAGCTTTATCAAGTGCTTCCCTCAGTGTAGAGCTTTATCAAGTGCTTCCCTCAGTGTAGAGCTTTATCAAGTGCTTCCCTCAGTGTAGATATTTATCAAGTGCTTCCCTCAGTGTAGAGCTTTATCAAGTGCTTCCCTCAGTGTAGAGCTTTATCAAGTGCTTCCCTCAGTGTAGAGCTTTATCAAGTCGTGCGTCCCTCAGTGTAGAGCTTTATCAAGTCGTGCTTCCCTCAGTGTAGAGCTTTATCAAGTGCTTCCCTCAGTGTAGAGCTTTATCAAGTGCTTCCCTCAGTGTAGAGCTTTATCAAGTGCTTCCCTCAGTGTAGAGCTTTATCAAGTGCTTCCCTCAGTGTAGAGCTTTATCAAGTGCTTCCCTCAGTGTAGAGCTTTATCAAGTGCTTCCCTCAGTGTAGAGCTTTATCAAGTCCTTCCCTCAGTGTAGAGATTTATCAAGTCGTGCTTCCCTCAGAGTAGAGCTTTAACAAGTTGTTCTTCCTTCTGCGTAGAGCTTTAATAAGTCGTGGTTGGCTGTGTCGAGCTTTGTCACCTTGTGCAGAATAAGCCAGCTCTCTTCTATCAGTCGAGTGTGAATCTGTGTGTCTACCTCTTTGTATACCAACTTAACAGTCTCTTTCCGTAATTGCCTCAAGGAGAGAGAAAAAGAGAGAAAGAGAGAGAGAGAGAGAGAGAGAGAAAGAGAAGAACGCATATACCACCAAACTAAAGATGCGTCACTCGACAGGAAATCATTCCGGCTAATAAGTGTACATTTCCTCTTTTCCCTTCCTCTTTCGACTTCTTTATCCTTCTCTTCCATCCCCATCTCCTCTTCTTCTCCCACATTTATTATGATCCCTCCTCCCACCGCCTTATCTTTCCCCTATGCCATTTCGTCTTGTTTCCTTTTTCCCCATCTCTTTCCAGTCATTTTCTCCCACCTCTTTCTTCAGCCTTTTCTTCGTTATACTTCTTAATCCACTTGTTCACTTCGTTATATACACCGAGGGGAGTTAATTCACGCAGCTCAACCAAGATGTTTGTTCAGCTGGTGAGATCTTTGAACATGTCTTCTGAGAGGATACACTTGGTGACAGCACCTCACACCAACACTCGCACTCTTGTCACTGTGTATATACCTTTTGTACAGTGCTCATAGTTTATTTATCTATCTATCTATCTATCGATAAATCGGGTAAGTACCATAACATGGAGTAATGTTTTAGCGTGCTTAAGATTCGTAAGGGCGAGACCGGGGGTGTTTGAGGGGTGAGGTAGGTGAGTTGGGTGTTGGGGTTATGTCTTAGTATCCACACGAAGGTGAGGTTCATTTTCTTGTTTGTGAAGGTGTTAAGCGTCTCCCCAGAAATAGAAAACTGTGCAAGTCTGTGAAGGTGAAATTCTTCAAGAATGCGCTAATTTCGCAAAAAAAAATCATTCTGAATCTAATGAAGAAAATATTTCAGTGTGTTTATTATTAAGTTATTGTAAACTTATCTGTGGCATGCAAAGAGTACGTAACCTTTATTCGGCGCATGGACACACCCTCATTTACAGGTTATCTCCCCCAACCAGCGAACCAGGTTGCTAAGAGTTGATGATGGGGCCCCATCGTTCAACTAGTGACCAGGTTCTAGCCAATAAGAAGGTGGGATTGACAATCGCAGAGGTTATGTGGATACCGCTCTCCTGTCTGCCCTTGTCATTCCCATTCTAGAGCTGGTTGAAGCACGGTCTGCTATCTTGTGGCTTCTATTTCTGCCTTGCTTACCGTGGAGTGCACTATATTTATCACTGTACATAGTGTACATATTGCTGTTATAAATTGGTGAAGGATAATATAAGTCTAAACTTTTTCTACTGTGTTTATTTGCTCCCATTACACCTGGGATAACAGGCCATTTGAAATCCTAGGTTGTAATATTATCTAAAATATATTTAGTTGCATAACTTTAAACGTATAAGAGAAAATTTTAGAAAAGACTTGATTTTAAATGAGTTCTTGCTAACTGACCAGTTTTACCTTTTCGGCACGACATATATATATATATATATATATATATATATATATATATATATATATATATATATATATATATATATATATATATATATTATATATATATATATATGTATGTATATGTCGTGGACTTGTGAGACTGGTATTAATCAGTTGAAAGTGGTAGTGATGGTGTTGATCATACTGGTAATGGTGTTGGATAGGCGACCCTGGCATCAGCCCACCTTACAGGAATCCTCACAAAGTACGCCTCACAGGGAACACCTTACATGGTTGCCTTCCACAGGAAACCCTACCAAGAGAACTCTGCGGAAACACCCAAGAGGAAGGAGACACTGCAGTCAAAATTATAAATGATCATAATTTTTAAAGGGGTGGACCGGTAAGCCAGCGGAAGGCCTCGGTCAGATGACCAAAAGCTCCAAAGGCGGGTCATCATCTGACTAACACCCGCGTCAGGAAACATTTGTCCTGTTTCCTGACGAACCTTACCTAACCTAACCTAACTGCAGTCACTCTCCTCCCTCCTTCAGAACACACTACACACGACACCTCCTAAGGAATATTATCAAGATATACTCTTACTAGTGAAAACTATCAAGACGTACTCCATCCTAGGTGAAACCACACATATTTTTATTCAACTTTTGCTAGACAGAGCTGCGGAAGTTGAAGCCCAGTGAGGCAGGTGCTGAAGGCGAGAGATGTAGGCCGTTGCAAGACAGGTGTTGAGTGATAGGAGAGCCACGGGTTGGAGATTATCCTGAGCTCAGCGTCCCGTCCATCATCCCGGTGTAAATAAAACCATGGCACCTGCACCCACAGCCAGGGGGTTTTAATACCACGCGTCAGTTACCATGGCGACACCGTACTAAGTAGCTTACGTGAGAAAGTGAGAGACGGGAAGAGAAAATGAGAGAGGGGTAAAAATGAGTACTGAAAAGGTGCAGAAAAGGAAAAATAGATTTTGAGTAAGTGTGAGATGAAACACTACACTTGGGTATATACACCTCTTGGTGTATATACTTTCTGGTAGCTATAAACTAGTAACACTAGACCTAACTTGTATAATACCAAGAAGCTGATGAATTAGATATAGTGGAGCACATAGATATTTTAATTTTGTAAACATCTACAAATTAGATATAAGCTAGACTGAATCAATGCCTGTAGTTGTTAGTAGTTGAATGTAATCTAGACTGGCTTTATTTAATCCAACATAGCGTATATAATTTTGTGTAAGCCTGACTTACTCTGTCTTAGGTTTCAAATTTCGAGTCGTAAATCACATGAATCCGGGCGAGTTAGCGTGACCAACTGTAACGTGACCAGCTGTAACGTGACCTGCTGTAACGTGACCTGCTGTAACGTGACCTGCTGTAACGTGACCTGTTGTAACGTGACCTGCTGTAACGTGACCTGCTGTAACGTGACCTGCTGTAATGTGACCTGCTGTAACGTGACCTGCTGTAACATGACCTGCTGTAACGTGACCTGCTGTAACGTGACCTGCTGTAACGTGACCTGCTGTAACGTGACCTGCTGTAACGTGACCTGCTGTAATGTGACCTGTAACGCACGAATGACCAAGATTTACAAGCCACAATACCGTAGCTAGAAAAAAAATCAGTTTATCCTCAACTTGGAAACACTTTAAACCACGTTTGAGTCAGTCCTGGACCAGTCGTGACATGACAGTGGTCCAGGACAAACCGAAACCTTGGCTCTAATAATTGTGGGGGTCGCTCGTGACTATCATGATAATCGCAGTTTAACATAACATAACGTAAACCTGACTTGAACTATCCTGGCTTGACTTTCGGGGTGACCTCTCCTGACCCAGTGTGGCCCAAGTTCTCATTCATCGATCATGTTAAAACAAAAAAAACTGTCGTTTGATGCAATAGGTTCGTGCTGGGCTGGTCAGTGCCGAGCGTCGCCTCCGGTCATGATGCACCAGTTAGCGACGGATGCAAAAGGGAAAATGCATAATTAAAACTCGGCGAGGCGTTCAGCACAGCGGCTGTGTTTGGAACAGACCAAGGCGGCGGACGCATTTCAAACAAGTCAAGTGGGAGGGTAGGATGACCGTACAGTATTTCGAACAGTCAGAGGCATTCCAAACAGACTAAGGTGATGCCGTGTTTCGAACACACCAAAGCGAAGATCACATTTCGAATGGATCAAAGTGGCAGTAGTATTGCGATAACACCCAAGTGAAATCTGTCTTACTGCGACCTCAATATTTTGAAAAAAAAATTTAGTAAAATTACCAACCAATTTACAACTCGATGGCTCTTCCCATCACCAAAACTCAACATTGACTACCAAGTTTTTCCAGATCTCTCTATTGACGTTATCTTACACTACAACGGCACGTCACATAAACTGGCCTCTACTCAGATTTCCTACACTCGAAAACCCTTTAACCTCGCTAAACCTCCTTCACAACCTCCTTCACAACCTCCTTCACAACCTCCTTCACAACCTCCTTCACAACCTCCTTCACAACCTCCATCACAACCTCCTTCACAACCTTCTTCACAACCTCCTTCACCTCCTTCACAACCTCCTTCACAACCTCCTTCACAACCTCCTTCACAACCTCCTTCACAACCTCCTTCACAACCTTCTTCACAACCTTCTTCACAACCTCCTTCACAACCTCCTTCACAACCTTCTTCACAACCTCCTTCACAACCTCCTTCACAACCTCCTTCACAACCTCCTTCACAACCTCCTTCACAACCTTCTTCACAACCTCCTTCACAACCTCCTTCACAACCTTCTTCACAACCTCCTTCACAACCTCCTTCACAACCTCCTTCACAACCTTCTTCACAACCTCCTTCACAACCTCCTTCACAACCTCCTTCACAACCTCCTTCACAACCTCCTTCACAACCTCCTTCACAACCTTCTTCACAACCTTCTTCACAACCTCCTTCACAACCTTCTTCATTCCTTCACAACCTTCTTCACAACCTCCTTCACAACCTCCTTCACAACCTCCTTCATAACCTTCACAACCTTCTTCACAACCTCCTTCACAACCTCCTTCACAACCTCCTTCACAACCTTCACAACCTCCTTCACAACCTCCTTCACAACCTCCTTCACAACCTCCTTCACAACCTCCTTCACAACCTCCTTCACAACCTTCTTCACAACCTCCTTCACAACCTCCTTCACAACCTCCTTCACAACCTCCTTCACAACCTCCTTCACAACCTCCTTCACAACCTCCTTCACAACCTCCTTCACAACCTCCTTCACAACCTTCTTCACAACCTCCTTCACAACCTCCTTCACAACCTCCTTCACAACCTCCTTCACAACCTTCTTCACAACCTCCTTCACCTCCTTCACTACCTCCTTCACCACCTTCACTACCTCCTTCACCACCTTCACTACCTCCTTCACCACCTTCTTCACAACCTCCTTCACAACCTCCTTCACAACCTCCTTCACAACCTTCTTCACAACCTCCTTCACAACCTCCTTCACAACCTCCTTCACAACCTCCTTCACAACCTCCTTCACAACCTCCTTCACAACCTTCTTCACAACCTCCTTCACAACCTCCTTCACAACCTCCTTCACAACCTCCTTCACAACCTCCTTCACAACCTCCTTCACAACCTTCTTCACAACCTCCTTCACAACCTCCTTCACAACCTCCTTCACAACCTCCTTCACAACCTAGTTTCCTTGAATTATTTTTTATCAAGCTCTCGTCCCTGTTAAGCCTGAGTGATCCAACACTCAGCTTTCATTGATAACTAAAGATGGGTGCTCAAATTCCACTCATATTAACGACAAGATTTCCTTCTTCAAATTAGAAATAGGATGACCGAGTGAGACGAACAGAATGACGTAGAAATATGAGTCTTGGATAAATAAATAGTGCATTTTTTGTCTCCTTTTCATTTCCCGGTTCACTGGTGCACCACTGGTTCAGTGTGGCATAGATAATCTACACTGATAGTGCCATTGTGTTTGGAGCCGACACCCGGGGCTACACCCGCCCTTATGACTCCCTAAACATATATATATATAAATATATATATAAATATATATATATATATATATATATATATATATATATATATATATATATATATATATATATATATATATATATATTATATATATATATGTAGTGCCGAATATGTAAAACTGGTCAATTAGCAAGAACTCATTTAAAATTAAGTCCTTTCTAAAATTTTCTCTTATACGTTTAAAGATACATTTTTTTCATTAATGTTAATGTAAAAATTTTTAATTTTGCACCAAAAGAATCTTAGAAAACTTACCTAACCTTATTATAACAAGAATAATTTATTTTAGCCTAACCCAATTAAATATATTTTAGATTTGTTTACAATAATTTAATACTAAACAAACACAGTGAAGTATATTTTTTTCGTTAGGTTCAGAATGATTTTGGCGAAATTATTGCATACACAAATTTTCACTTGTCCTATATGGCAAGATGAGCGTTGCTATTTAAGCCAAGATCGCAAATTCTGCCTATTCGGCACGACATATATATATATATATATATATATATATATATATATATATATATATATATATATATATATATATATATATATATATATATATATATATATATAAACATCGGCAAATTCCCACCAAGGCAGGGTGGCCCGAAAAAGAAAAACTTTCATCACCATTCACTCCATCACTGTCTTGCCAGAAGGGTGCTTTACACTACAGTTATAAAACTGCAACATTAACACCCCTCCTTCAGAGTGCAGGCACTGTACTTCCCATCTCCAGGACTCAAGTCCGGCCTGCCGGTATTCCTGAATCCCTTCATAAATGTTACCCTGCTCACACTCCAACAGCACGTCAGGTGTTAAAAACCACCTGTCTCCATTCACTCCTATCAAATAGGCTCATGCACGCTTGCTGGAAGTCCAACCCCCTCGCATACAAAACCACCTCTACCCCCTCCCTCCAACCCTACCTAGGCCGACCCCTATCCCGCCTTCCCTCCACTGCAGATTTATACACTCTCGAAGTCATCCTGTTTTGTTCCATTCTCTCTACATATCCGAACCACCTCAACAACCCTTCCTCAGCCCTCTGGATAATAGTTTTGGTAATCCCACACCTTCTCCTAATTTACAAACTACGAATTCTCGACATTATATTCACACCACACATTGCTCTCAGACATGACATCTGCACTGCCTCCAGCCTTCTCCTCGCTGCAACATTCATCACCCATGCTTCACACCCATATAAGAGTGTTGGTACAACTATACTCTCATACATTCCCCTATTTGCTTCCACGGACAGAGTTCTTTGTCTCCACAGACTCCTAAGTGCACCACTCACTCTTTTCCCCTCATCAATTCTATGATTCACCTCATGCTTCATAGACCCATCCGCTGACACGTCAACTCCTAAATATCTGAATACATTTACCTCCTCAATACTCTCTCCCTCCAATCTGATATCCAGTCTTTCGTCATCTAATCTTTTTGTTATCCTCATAACCTTACTCTTTCCTATATTCACTTTTAATTTTCTTCTTTTACATACCCTACCAAATTCATTCACCAACCTCTGCAACTTCTCTTCAGAATCTCCCAAAAGCACAGTGTCATCAGCAAAGAGCAACTGTGACAACTCCCACTTTGTGTTTGATCTCTCTCCTACAAACTCTAACTTGAGCATCACTATCCTCGTAAAAACTCTTCACTGCTTTCAGTAACCTACCTCCTATACCATACACCTGCAACATCTGCCACATTGCCCCCCTATCCACCCTGTCATATGCCTTTTCCAAATCCATAAGTCCCACAAAAACCTCTTTAGCCTTATCTAAATACTGTTCACTTATATGTTTCACTGTAAACACCTGGTCCACACACCCCCTACCTTTCCTAAATCCTCCTTGTTCATCTGCTATCCTACTCTCCGTCTTACCCTTAATTCTTTCAATAATAACTCTACCATACACTTTACCAGGTATACTCAACAGACTTATTCCCCTATAATTTTTGCACTCTCTTTTTATCCCCTTTGCCTTTATACAAAGGAACTATGCATGCTCTCTGCCAATCCCTAGGTACCTTACCCTCTTCCATACATTTATTAAATAATATCACCAACCACTCCAAAACTATATCCCCACCTACTTTTAACATTTCTATCTTTATCCCATCAATCCCAGCTGCCTTACGCCCTTCCATTCTACCCACTGCTTCACGAACTTCCCCCACACTCACAACTGGCTCTTCCTCACTCCTACAAGATGTTATTCCTCCTTGACCTATACACGAAATCACAGCTTCCCTATCTTCATCAACATTTAACAATTCCTCAAAATATTCCCTCCATCTTCCCAATACCTCTAACTCTCCATTTAATAACTCTCCTCTCCTATTTTTAACTGACAAATCCATTTGTTCTCTAGGCTTTCTTAACTTGTTAATCTCACTCCAAAACTTTTTCTTATTTTCAACAAAATTTGTTGATAACATCTCACCCACTCTCTCATGTGCTCTCTTTTTACATTGCTTCACCACTCTCTTAACCTCTCTTTTTCTCTCCATATACTCTTCCCTCCTTGCATCACTTCTACTTTGTAAAAACCTTTCATATACTAACTTTTTCTCCCTTACTACTCTCTTTACATCATCATTCCAACATTCGCTCTTCTTCCCTCCCGATGAACACTCTAACACTACATTTTTAAACCTACCCCATACATCTTCGACCCCATTGCCTATACTTTCGCTAGCTCATCTATCCTCCAATAGTTATTTATATCATACCCTAACTGCCTCCTCTTTTAGTTTATAAACCTTCACCTCTCTCTTCCCTGATGCTTCTATTCTCCTTGTATCCCATCTACCTTTTACTCTCAGTGTAGCTACAACTAGAAAGTGATCTGATATATCTGTGGCCCCTCTATAAACATGTACATCCTGAAGTCTACTCAACAGTCTTTTATCTACCAATACATAATTCAACATATATATATGATGAAATTAAGACACATGTGCAACATCTGGGTATCTTTATTGTAGACGTTTCGCCATCCAGTGGCTTTACCAGTACAAATTCTAGGACATAACTTGAAGACAGTAGGACTATGTACAGAAGATGAGGTAATCAGTCCCTCAACCTAGGAGTAGGTGCGAAGAGCACCATAGTCGTGGAGATTCTGAAGCAGAAGCAAGGAGCCTGGCGCTTATATAGTAACGTCAGGTGTAGCAGACGAATATATATATATACATATATATATATATATATATATATATATATATATATATATATATATATATATATATATATATATATATATATATATACCGTGCCGAATAGGTAAAATTGATCAGTTAGCAAGAACTCATTTAAAATTAAGTACTTCCTAAAGTTTTCTCTTATACGTTTAAAGATATATTTTTTCAATTATGTTAATGTAAAAACTAATAATTTTGTACTAAAAGAACCTTAGAAACTTAACTAACCTCATAACAAGCGCAATTTAATTTAGCCTAATGCAACTAAATATATTTCAGATGAATTTACAATAATTTATTAATAAACAAACAATAAAGTATTTTTTTTTCGTTAGGTTCAGAATTATTTTTTTGCGAAATTATTGCATACATAAATTTTCGCTTGCCTTATTCGGCAAGAAGAGTGTTGCTATTTAAGCCAAAATCAAGTTTTACCTATTCCTTACGACATATATACAGAGAGACGTTTTAAAGGGAGGGATAATGTACATAGAATAACTGGATCCGTATTTAACGTGGAAGAGCTGGCTATTGATGAGATAATTGGTAATATACTTAAGTGTGGTGTTAGAGCAGTGGAGGGTGGAGTGAGGGAGAGGGGGTGATGGAGGAGTGAGGGAGGAGTGGAGTGAGGGAGAGGCGGGTAGTGGAGGAAGAATGAAGATGGAGGTGATGGTGAGAGGGGAAACAGAGGCAGAAAATAAGGGGAGTGTGGTGATGATTGAGGGTCGTGTGGTGGAATGGTGTGCTGATGGTAAGACATTACCTGTACAAACTAATAACTGCGATAACAACAACACACCAGAACAACGACAAAGACAACAAAACTGCCAAAAAACAAAACAACAACAAAAAAAATAGAAAAAATAATAGCGACCCCAAAAAATAGGATGACGTGTAGTCACATATGATTAATTACCTATATCTCAACTGCATAATTAGGTATCCCCAGAGGGATACCTTGAAGTGGTTTCCCTTTTTTTATTTCCTCCAAGACTTCCTTCACGTGAACGATTCCTTATTTTGGCTTCCGCGCGATAACTCGAGAAAGCCGCTTCTGATCGGCTTCAAACTCTCAACACTGGTATACCCTACATATGAGAAGGTTGAGACTGTTAATGGAGTGTGTAGCTTCCATCTCAACTATTCCTTTGATGACGTCAGTTTTCCAACACTTATTTCCCCCCCTTCAGTGCTTTATAATTTCATATATTCGTCTCTTAATTGATGAAGTCAATTTCCCGTCACTTAATTAACCTATTTCAAAACTTCACATATGCATAAAAGAACTGTCATATTGTTGCTTTCTCCCTCACACCTCCAACACTCCCCTCACCACCACCCCAACACTCCTCACTCTCCTCTCCCTCCCGCCGCCTCCACCCCACCTCTTCCCTTCTCTGTTATACCAGTGACAAGGCAGTAATAAGAGTAATAATTGCTCTGGTATTGGATGGTTGGTTCCAGGTGTCCAGGTGTAATTGCCTTGTTCAGAGTGTGGTAACGACTCCCAGGTTTCTTAGGAGAGACATGACAAGGGGATTAAAAGTTGTTTTGGGGGTGGGGGGTCATTGTAGTGTTGCAGGTTCGATCCTCCTTCAGCTTATAATGGCGATACAGACACGCTACCTAGATGTGCTCTTCTGCTGCACTGGTGGTGGTAATAGTAGTATTAGTAGTAGTAGTATTGTAGTACTGATAGTAGTAGCAGTATTGTAGCAGTGATAGTAGTAGTAGTGATAGTAGTAGTAGTGATAGTAGTAGTAGTGATAGTAGTAGTAGTGATATTAGTAGTAGTGATAGTAGTTGTAGTGATAGCAGTAGTAGTAATGGTAGTAGTAATAGCAGTAGTAGTAGTAGCAGTGATAGCAGTAGTATCAGTAATAGTAGTAGTAGTGAAAGCAGCAGCAGTAGTAGCAATAGTGATAGTAGTAGTGATAGCAGTAGTAGTAGTGATAGTAGCAGTGATAGTAGCAGTGATAGTAGCAGTAGTAGTAGTGATAGTAGCAGCAGTAGTAGTAGCAGTGATAGTAGCAGTAGTAGTAGTGATAGTAGCAGCAGTAGTAGTAACAGTGATAGTAGTAGTAGTGATAGTAGCAGTAATAGTAGTAGTAGTGATAGCAGTAGTAGTAGTGGTGAGAGTAGCAGTTTACCTGGAGAGAGTTCCGGGGGTCAACGCCCCCGCGGCCCGGTCTGTGACCATGCCTCATGGTGGGTCAGGGCCTGATCAACCAGGCTGTTACTGCTAGCTGCATGCAATCCAACGTACGAACCACAGCCCGGCTGGTCAGGTACCGACTTTAGGTGCTTGTCCAGTGCCAGCTTGAAGACAGCCAGGGGTTTATCGGTAATCCCCCTTATGTATGCTGGGAGGCAGTTGAACAGTCTCGGGCCCCTGACACTTATTGTATGGTCTCTTAACGTGCTAGTGACACCCCTGCTTTTCATTGGGGGGATGTTGCATCGTCTGCCGAGTCTTTTGCTTTCGTAGTGAGTGATTTTCGTGTGCAAGTTCGGTACTAGTCCCTCTGGGATTTTCCAGGTGTATATAATCATGTATCTCTCCCGCCTGCGTTCCAGGGAATACAGGTTCAGGAACCTCAAGCGCTCCCAGTAATTGAGGTGTTTTATCTCCGTCATGCGCGCCGTGAAGGTTCTCTGTACATTTTCTAGGTCAGCAATTTCACCTGCCTTGAAAGGTGCTGTTAGTGTGCACCAATATTCCAGCCTAGATAGAACAAGTGACTTGAAGAGTGTCATCATGGGCTTGGCCTCCCTAGTTTTGAAGGTTCTCATTATCCATCCTGTCATTTTTCTAGCAGATGCGATTGATACAATGTTATGGTCCTGGAAGGTGAGATCCTCCGACATGATCACTCCCAGGTCTTTGACGTTAGTTTGTCGCTCTATTGTGTGGGTGGAATTTGTTTTACACTCTGATGAAGTTTTAATTTCCTCACGTTTACCATATCGGAGTAAGAAGTAGTAGTAGTGACAGTAGCAGTAGTAGTAGTGACAGTAGCAGTAGTAGTAGTAATAGTACCAGTAGTAGCAGTGATAACAGTAGTAGTAGTAATAGTACCAGTAGTAGCAGTGATAACAGTAGTAGTAGTAATAGTACCAGTAGTAGCAGTGATAACAGTAGTAGTAGTAATAGTACCAGTAGTAGCAGTGATAACAGTAGTAGTAGTAATAGTAGTAGCAGTGATAGCAGTAGTAATAGTACCAGTAGTAGCAGTGATAGCAGTAGTAGTAGTAATAGTACCAGTAGTAGCAGTGATAGCAGTAGTAGTAGTAATAGTACCAGTAGTAGCAGTGATAGCAGTAGTAGTAGTAATAGTACCGCGAAACTTCTGCAAGTAAAAACTTCCTTTCACATACAGTCTTTTTTAAATTAAAATTTCAAAAAAAAAAAAATACAAACTCCCGAAAGAAAACTGCATCAGCTTTCTTGCCTTTACGTTTTACTCATCCCAGATGCATAAATCTCCCTCCTTCCCCTTTCCCTTTGCTCCCTCCTAATTCCCCTCGTCCTCATTCCACATTCCCCTTCTTCCTCCTCAAGTAATCTGCTTCTTATTCTCCTCCTTCATCTCCCTAAGACACTTTCCATTTCTCTGATTAAGTTCATTAACTCACTGATGGACCCTCATTAATTCCAGGTTGTCCAGTCGTTGTGGATTCTCTGGAAAATTTTTCCTGCGTTCTTTGAGTCTGGGATTCTTCACTCCTTGCGTTTTTTTTTCTCCTCTGTGTCTACGTCTACGTTCTTTGGAGTCGGTGTGTGTGTGAACTCACCTAGTTGCACTCACCTAGTTGAGGTTGCAGGGGTCGAGCCCAAGCTCCTGGCCCCGCCTCTTCACTGGTCGCTACTAGGTCACTCTCCCTGAACCGTGAGCTTTATAATACCTCTGCTTAAAGCTATGTATGGATCCTGCCACCAATACAATGCTTCCCAAAATTCCACTTCCTGACTACTCTGTGGCTGAAGAAATACTACCTAACATCCCTGTGATTCATCTGTGTCTTCAACTTCCAACTGTGTCCCCTTGTTGCTGTGTCCCATCACTGGAATATCCTGTCTTTGTCCACCTTGTCAATTCCTCTCAGTGTTTTGTATGTCGTTATCATGTCCCCCCTATCTCTCCTGTTCTCCAGTGTCGTCAGGTTGATTTCCCTTAACCTCTCCTCTTAGCTATGGGATTAGTCTTGCTGCAAATCTTTGCACTTTCTCTAGTTTTTTACGGGCTTGGCTAGGTGTGGGTTCCAAACTGGTGCCGCATACTCCAATATGGGCCTAACGTACACGGTGTACAGGGTCCTGAACGATTCCTTATTAAGATGTCGGAATGCTGTTCTGAGGTTTGCTAGGCGCCCACATGCTGCAGCAGTTATTTGGTTGATGTGCGCTTCAGGAGATGTGCCTGGTGTTATACTCACCCCAAGATCTTTTTCCTTGAGTGAGGTTTGTAGTCTCTGGCCCCCTAGACTGCACTCCGTCTGCGGTCTTCTTTGCCCTTCCCGAATCTTCATGACTTTGCACTTGGTGAGGTTGAACTCCAGGAGCCAATTGCTGAACCAGGTCTGCAGCCTGTCCAGATCCCTTTGTAGTTCTGCCTGGTCTTCGATCGAATGAATTCTTCTCATCAACTTCATGTCAACTGCAAACAGGGACACTTCGGAGTCTATTCCTTCCATCATGTCGTTCACAAATACCAGAAATAGCACTGGTCCTAGGGCTGACCCCTGTGGGACCCCGCTGGTCACAGGTGCCCACTCTGACACCTCGCCACGTACCATGACTCGCTGCTGTCTTCCTGACAAGTATTCCCTGATCCATTGTAGTGCCTTCCCTGTTATCCCTGCTTGGTTTTTCAGTTTTTGCACTAATCTCTTGTGTGGAACTGTGTCAAACGCCTTCTTGCAGTCCAAGAAAATGCAATCCACCCACCCCTCTCTCTTTTGTCTTACTGCGGTCACCATGTCATAGAACTCCAGTATCCAGTAGGTTTATGACACAGGATTTCCCGTCCCTGAAACCATGTTGGCTGCTGTTGATGAGATCATTCCTTTCTAGGTGTTCCACCACTCTTCTCCTGATAATCTTCTCCATGACTTTGCATACTATACATGTCAGTGACACTGGTCTGTAGTTTAGTGCTTCATGTCTGTCTCCTTTTTTAAAGATTGGGACTACATTTGCTGTCTTCCATGCCTCAGGCAATCTCCCTGTTTCGATAGATGTATTGAATATTGTTGTTAGGGGTACACTTAGCGCCTCTGCTCCCTCTCTCAGGACCCATTGCCTTTGAGGTATCTAGATCACTCAGAAGCCTCTTCACTTCTTCCTCGGTTGTGTGTACTGTGTCCAGCACTTGGTGGTGTGCCCCACCTCTCCGTCTTTCTGAAGCCCCTTCTGTCTCCTCTGTGAACACTTCTTTGATCTCTTGTTGAGTTCCTCACATACTTCACGGTCATTTCTTGTTGTCTCTCCTCCTTCCTTCCTTAGCATGATTACCTGGTCCTTGACTGTTGTTTTCCTCCTGATGTGGCTGTATAACAGCTTCGAGTCAGATTTGGCTTTCGCTGCTATGTCATTTTCATATTGTCGTTGGGCTTCCCTTCTTATCTGTGCATATTCATTTCTGGCTCTACGACTGCTCTCCTTATTCTCCTGGGTCCTTTGCCTTTTATATTTCTTCCATTCCCTGGCACACTTGGTTTTTGCCTCCCTGCACCTTTGGGTAAACCATGGGCTCATCTTGGCTTTTTCATTATTGCTGTTACCCTTGGGTACAAACCACTCCTCAGCCTCCTTGCACATTGTTGCTACATATTCCATCATCTCATTAACTGGCTTCCCTGCCAGTTCTCTGTCCCATTGAACCCCACTCAGGAAGTTCCTCATTCCCGTGTAGTCCCCTTTCTTGTAGTTTGGCTTCATTCGTCCTGGCCTTCCTGCTTCCCCCTCCACTTGTAGCTCTACTGTGTATTCGAAGCTTAAAACCACATGATCGCTGGCCCCAAGGGGTCTTTCATATGTGATGTCCTCAATATCTGCACTACTCAAGGTGAATACTAGGTCCAGTCTTGCTGGTTCATCCTCTCCTCTCTCTCTTGTAGTGTCCCTTACATGTTAGTACATGAAGTGTGTGTGTGTGTGTGTGTGTGTGTTTATCCACGTTGCTTTCCGCTACAGTTACTCAGTTACCATCTATTTCCTCTTTTACGATAGTCCATCTTTTTCACCTACTGTCACCCAGTTTGCTACTATCTCCTCTTCCACGATGCTCCTCTCTCTCTCTCTCTCTCTCACTCCTTCCCTTGCCGATATTTCTCCCCTTTCTGCGTCATACTTTTTCCCTTCCACTGTTTCTTTCCTCCTGACGATTATCACTCCTTTCTACACTCTTTCCTCCTCCACAAATAATTGCCCACTCTCTCCTTACCCCTCTCATGTGTCCCCTTCCCGAAGGAGACTCTCGCCCTTATATTCCCTCTTACAGGAGTCTTCTCACTCCTGCTGCTCTTCCTCGTATCCTCTTCCTTCCTTCCCTCCTCCTCCTCCTCCTCCTCCTCCTCTTCCTCCTCTTTCTCTTCCCTTTCTCCTTGCCCTTCTCCCTCCCCCTCCCTCTCCTGTAAATTACTTACCTTGACTTCATAAACATCTTTATTTTAATTCCACCCTCCTTCCCACCCTCCTTCCCACCTCCTTCCCACTATCCTTCCCACCCTCCCTCCCTCCCACATAGCAGTTTGGTCTCTTCAGATATTTTTTCTGCTCATTTTGTTTATAATCCTGGTAATTAAAACAATAACAAGACAGGGTACTTAGATGGTTATTAGAGGAGGTGCCAGTTAGGTTAGTGCCAGAGTCAGTGCCACAGTGTACCACTGACAACTTTGACCAGGTGCCAAGGTTATCAAAGTCAGTGTCACGGTGTACCCTGGACTACCCCACTGGGATCCTGGGGTAATGGGGTACTGAGGTACTGGGGTTCTGAGGTACCTGGGGTACTGGGGTACTGGGGTCCTGGGGTCCTGGAGTCCTGGGGTCCTGAGGAACTGGGGTCCTGGGGTCCTGAGGTCCTGGGGTCCTGGGGTCCTGGGGTACTGGGGTCCTGGGGTACTGGGGTCTTGGGGTACTGGGGTCTTGGAGTACTGGGGTTCTGGGGTACTGGGGTCCTGGGGTACTGGGGTCCTGGGGTACTGGGGTACTGGGGTCCTGAAGTACTGGGGTACTGGAATACTGGGGTCCTGGGGTACTGGGGTCCTGGGGTACTGGGGTCCTGGGGTCTTGGGGTACTGGGGTCTTGGGGTACTGGGGTCCTGGGGTACTGGGGTCCTGGGGTACTGGGGTCCTGGGGTACTGGGGTCATGGGGTACTGGGGTCCTGGGGTCCTGGGGTACTGGGGTCCTGGGGTCCTGAGGTACTGGGGTACTGGGGTACTGGGGTCTTGGGGTACTGGGGTCCTGAGGTCCTGGGGTACTGGGGTCCTGGGGTACTGGGGACTTGGGGTACTGGGGTCTTGGGGTACTGGGGTACTGGGGTACTGGGGTACTGAAGTACTGGGGTACTGGGGTACTGGGGTCCTGGGGTCCTGGGGTCTTGGGGTACTGGGGTCTTGGGGTACTGGGGTCTTGGGGTACTGGAGTCCTGGGGTACTGGAGTCCTGGGGTACTGGGGTACTGGGGTACTGGGGTACTGAAGTACTGGGGTACTGGGGTCCTGAAGTACTGGGGTACTGGGGTCCTGAAATACTGGGGTACTGGGATACTGGGGTCCTGGGGTACTGGGGTCCTGGGGTCTTGGGGTACTGGGGTCCTGGGGTACGTTGGGTCCTGGGGTACTGGGGTCCTGGGGTACTGGGGTACTGGGGTCCTGGGGTACTGGGGTCCTGAAGTACAGGGGTACTGGGGTCCTGGGGTACTGGGGTACTGGGGTCCTGGGGTCCTGGGGTACTGGGGTCCTGGGGTCCTGGGGTACTGGGGTCCTGGGGTACTGGGGTCCTGGGGTACTGGGGTACTGGGGTCCTGGGGTACTGGGGTACTGGGGTCCAGGGGTACTGGGGTCCTGGGGTCCTGGGGTACTGGGGTACTGGGGTCCTGAAGTACAGGGGTACTGGGGTCCTGGGGTACTGGGGTCCTGGGGTACTGGGGTCCTGGGGTACTGGGATACTGGGATCAACTTTCATTCTTTCCTTTTTAACTTTTCTTTTAATGCAACTTTCTCCTCTGCTTTTACTTTCCAGACTACACAAGAGAAGACGAAGATATACCGGAGAGGGAAGAGAGAAGAGCTACTAAGCACTCAACCTTCTCTCTCTCTCTCTCTCTCTCTCTCTCTCTCTCTCTCTCTCTCTCTTAGGAAAACAAGAAACAATGGGCTCTCATACAAACCTTAAAGATAGTGGATGACTTAAGACAAACATGAAGAAGTATTTGAAGTGATGAAAAAGTCCATAATATAAAACAGTGGATTCAAACTTCGTGGCAGAAGATGCAACACGAACGTATGCCAGCCTTTTTTTTTTTTTCATAAAGCAGAATGGAATAAACTGCCAGCTGAAGTTATCAGCATGAGAAAATAGTCACTGAAGAATCAGTCGAACAAGTACAGGATTTAACTAGATATATCATGCTCTGGAGGGAGGAGTTGCTAGAGCCTTCACGACCTACATGTTCAGTATATCACTCTAAATTGCTAGTTCAGCCCAAATTGTTTTATATGCCAAAAAAGTGATACTAAGTTTTATTGTGTATGATGAGAGAGGACAAGAGAGAGATGTTGCCTGGTACCCTCGCTACCTCACTCCAGCAATTCACTAAACCCACACTAAACTAGTGCTAACATTCATGTACACTCAACAAATAGGGCACTCTGACGTCAACAGGTTTCTGATGTCTGTTTAGCGACTGCATCAGGAAAATCAGTTGACAACAAGGCAACCAAGTCAATAATAGTAGAAGCAATACATGTAGAGAGTTCTACTAGTCACAACAGAACTGATGATGGTAGCCAGAAGTACAGCCAGTGGTACACAGCACTGTGAGTGGCAGTGGTACACAGCACTGTGAGTGACAGTGGTACACAGCACTGTGAGTGACAGTGGTACACAACACTGTGAGTGACAGTGGTACACAACACTGTGAGTGACAGTGGTACACAACACTGTGAGTGGCAGTGGTACACAACACTGTGAGTGGCAGTGGTACACAACACTGTGAGTGGCAGTGGTACACAGCACTGTGAGTGGCAGTGGTACACAACACTGTGAGTGACAGTGGTACACAGCACTGTGAGTGACAGTGGTACACAGCACTGTGAGTGGCAGTGGTACACAACACTGTGAGTGACAGTGGTACACAACACTGTGAGTGACAGTGGTACACAACACTGTGAGTGACAGTGGTACACAGCACTGTGAGTAACAGTGGTACACAGCACTGTGAGTGACAGTGGTATACAACACTGTGAGTGACAGTGGTACACAACACTGTGAGTGGCAGTGGTACACAACACTGCGAGTGGCAGTGGTACACAACACTGTGAGTGACAGTGGTACACATCACTGTGAGTGACAGTGGTACACAGCACTGTGAGTGGCAGTGGAACACAACACTGTGAGTGACAGTGGTACACAACACTGTGAGTGACAGTGGTACACAACACTGTGAGTGACAGTGGTACACAACACTGTGAGTGACAGTGGTACACAACACTGTGAGTGACAGTGGTACACAACACTGTGAGTGACAGTGGTACACTGTGGAGAAATTTTCTCCAGGAGGGGGTATCAGCCCCCAGCCCCCTTCAGCCCCTTTCAACCCTGAGGGGCCCAGCCCTCTCAGAAGGGGCAAATATCTTGTTTACTGCTACAGCGAGTAATTGATCCCAGATGCAGTACGAGTATGGGACGTGGTCAAGCGACCGCCGCTCCTTGCAGTCCAGTGTTGCAGAGTGTATTTTAATAAGAGACAGTACATCTCTTACCTTAGCAGGACAATTAAGGAAAATCCTGCTCCCACTTTATTACCATGGTAAAGATAGTGTACTTTGCTGTCTATGTTTAAGACAGCAAGAATCAAACATTCTGGTTTGCTTCATCCAGAAAGTGGCAAGGAAGCAAAAGGTACTAGGTCAGCTTTTCCTTTATGTGCTAGGTGAAGTAACGGCGTGGGGCACTGTGGCATCTTCAGATTACTTTTGACTTTACTGAGAGTGACACTGATGCCGGGATAACCAACAAAGAACGATCTGTGCATTAGTGTGAACAAAGTATCTCACAAAACACAATAAACACTTAAGAGAAGTGTGATCAGCTTCTTCAGTGATAAGACTGTGAACAATAAAGACAAATCTTGTGGAACATAGTGTACCAGTGTGCGTATTCCTAGACTATGGAAGACGTGGACATCCAAGGACACTTCAGCTTCTATCAAGTCACCGATATCTGTCGAAGGTGTGAAGAACACCATAGCTCACGCTACAAGAGCAAGGTAGGTTACGAATTTCTTGTAGTACGGGGGACTGCGCAGTTCTTGAGTCGCAAGGAGTTTGTAATCAACCTATAGTCGGCAGTAAGGTGCGGACTTTTGAGTCCACACAAGTAAGTTTGTCAGCCATCAGTGAATGAAATATGCTGACATAACACCCCCTAGGGGTAATTTATTGTTTACAAATTATAACTCATTACAGCCCATTGAGAGATGACTTCAACAGCTTCTCAAGACCTCGTCTGCAGGAGCGGCTGTGCAGGCAATGAGCTGTCTTTCTAAGTTAAGTTTCCCTATATTTAAACTTAGCTGGTAATCCCATTTCTCAACATTTTGGTCGTGCTCGAACCGGATAAAGGCCACACTGTGGTCCAAATATGTTGTACTACAGTGTACAAATAACCTACGAGCCAAGGTCCTTCGAAAAAAGCTGTAAAACTAGTGTTTTACAATATAAATCAGTATAAATGAGTCCCTCCAGACTCAATCACAGAGAATGGGCAGCCAAAAGAAAACGGGCGCTCACCCAGCATTCACCCAAAGAAAACGGGAGCTGGGTGACTCACCCAACAAGAAAACGGGGGATGGCACCCGGCATCCATTGCTCCAAGGTCGAAAATCGCTGACTACGACAACAACCCAACTGATGTTCAGTTTGTCTGAGTGTATATACACATAGTGTTTATAATGTTTATAGACAGAAATTAAGAGACAAGATTGTGTTAAAGTTTGTTTCTTATAGATATACCTGTTATATTAAAGGAACTTATATATATAAAGTGTAAGCTTTCAAATATATATTAACAGTGACATTTATATATGTGTAAGTAATATTCACGTGTGATTTACAGTTATACAGTGACATTTATAGTGTATAGTGAATGAAGTGTATAACATCGTTATTTACGATTAATCATCGTTGTCAGGCTGACACAGCAAACTCAAGCCATAAACACCAGCCATATGTACTCTGTACCCTTCATGGTCATTGACCCTGAGGTTAAGCTTAGTAGGTCAGTAGTGTCTGACTCGATTATTGCTGACTTAAGCATAACAAAAACTCAGCTGTTTATAGCAGTACAGTGTTTTTTAAACACTCTAAGTGTGGTGCTAGAATTTTCAGTATACCATTAAAATGGCTTGTTTGAAAACTCAGTTTCAGTCTTTACAGACTAAGATTACACAATTAGAAAATCTAATTTCAGTCTGTATAGGATTAACTCAAGATACAAACATAGATTTTGATGATCTTGAGGTCAAATTTGAATTACTTACACAACGTCTGGAAATAATTAATTCAGACTATACACATTATGAAAATAAATTTCTTGAATCAGACCCATCTGAGGATGAAATTAAAAATGTTTTGGATACTTTTAGTAATCAACAATTAAGGTGGACAGGAGTACAGGCTATCTGCCGCAAAACTCTGTCACAGAGACCTACTGTAACTAGTGGTCAAACACCTGTTACACCTGTAACAACAACAAGTGTCCCATTACCAAGCTTACCTACATTGTCATTACCTATTTTCCAAGGTCATAATTATGAAGAATTCATTAGTGGTTTTCAATCCATAGTAAATTCACGAACTGACATAGATGAGATTGCTAAGTTCAATTATCTTAAATGTCTTGTGAAGGGAGAACCCTATGAACTGATTAAGTCATTTCCGGTGGTTAAAGGCAATTATCAAATAGCCTTACGTGTCTTAGCAGACAATTACTTTGATGCTGACAAGGCCAGAGTTAGACATGCAGTCTTAATATCAAGCTTGAAGCCACCCAAACATTGTTTTTCAGACTTACAGGCATTTAGAATCACATTAGACAATAGTCTCAGATCTCTAGGTGCTAAATATGACCTAAGACAATGTGATTGGTTTATCAGTGGTATTGTACAAGATAAGTTGTCACCACAAACTATTGAACGATTAAATATTATGTTCAATAAACGCTATTTCACTTGTGAGGAAATTAGCAATGGTTTACAAACAATAGTTTCATGCATGCAAGCAACGAGACAAGATGAAAAATCCACAAATCCCGTGGATAACAAACCTTCAACTCAGTATAAAAAGAGTATACCTACTCCCACTAAACCACAGAATGGGAAATCCCATATAGGCATTTATCAAGCTGTGAATACAACAGACAGTAAACAGACTGTCATACATAAACGTACTCCAAAATGTGTACTTTGTGATGGAACACATTGGGCACAGTATTGTAGTCAATACACATCAATGGAGGCACGTAAACAACGTGTTCATCAGCTGAAAAGGTGCATCAAGTGTTTAGGTGAACACAAGGGAGGAAAATGCTCACTGAAGAAGTGTTTTAAATGCAAGGGTATGCATCATACAGCATTATGCCCAAATACTTTTGCTGAACAGCAGAAGACTTCCACAGAATCAGGAAGTCAACAAGCAACAGCATTAAATGTGAGAGATAAGTTTAAAGCAACTGCTCTCCCGATAGCTCGAGTTGAGTTATCTAATAAATTACACAAAACCAATGTGCTAACACTATTTGATCAAGGCTCACAAAGGTCCTTCATAAGAAGAACAGTGTTGCAGAAACTGAATAAACAACCCTATGCCAAAATACAGTTAGATATAGCTGGTTTTTTCCACAATTCTGGTAAACAGACATATGACCTAGCCAGAATCACTGTTGGTCTAGGAAACAGGAAAAAGACAGTAGAAGCTGTGGTAGTAGATGATTTGCCTAAGTCTGTGCAGATCCAGGGATTAAAAGAAACAGTTGCAGCACTGAAAGCAGCTAAGGTCAAGTTAGCCTGTCCTGACATACAGACGGACACAATTAGTCCAATTGATTTAATCATTGGAAGTGATTATTATCACTGTTTTGTGCAAAATATAGTAAGTAAACATGATGTTCACTTGCTGAAAACAGCAGGAGGCCACATGATATGTGGTCCCATTCCCTCTCAAAGTGGGAAAGAAGCTGATATTGATTCAGTGGAAAATGTACTAGTTACGAGAATAACCGCTGATCATGTACCACAGCAAAAATTATCATTACTGGAAGAAATGAATGAACCAGTTGATAAGTTGTGGGATTTAGATGCGATAGGTATTGATGTAAATAAACCAAGCCCACAAGAGTCTCAGACTTATAACCAATATTTGGACACTGTCAAATATAAAGATGGACAGTATTGGGTTAGGTTACCATGGAAATTAAATCCACCACATCTGCCTAGCAATTATCGCATGGCTTTCGGACAAATGAAAGCACAAATACATGAGCTCAGGAAGAATCCAGAGCTACTGACTGTCTATGATAATATCATACAAGAACAGTTGGACAATAAATTCATTGAGGAAATAGTCGAAGATAAGTTGAAGACAGAAGCTCATTATCTCCCGCACCATGGAGTCAGAAAAGATTCTGAAACCACTCCACTACGTGTTGTATATAATTGCAGCGCACGTGCAAATAAAGATGTAGCAAGTCTTAATGACTGTCTGATGACCGGACCCTCACTAACTGAGAAGCTTGGAGACGTGCTTATGAAATTTTAGAAGCTACTCTAAATACACATTTGAAGAAATCTGAAAGTCCCTTCAAAGAAATCTTAAAGAAAAGTTTCTATGTGGACAATCTTCAAGGTACTGTGAATAAAGAGGAGGATTTGAAATCCTTATACAGAGAAGCTAACAAGGATCACAACAGTGCCACGATCGCACGTGCAAAGAAAATGATAGGATGGATAATGAGAACTTTCAAAACGAGAGATGCCAAGCCCATGATGATCCTTTTCAAATCACTTGTTCTCTCTAGGCTGGAATACTGCTGTACATTAACATCTCCATTCAATGCAGGTGAAATCGCAGATCTAGAAGTGTACAGAGATCCTTTACTGCACGTATAAGTTCTGTCAAGCACCTTAACTATTGGGAACGCTTGGAAGCACTTGACTTGTACTCGTTGGAACGCAGGAGGGAGAGATATATCATAATCTACACTTGGAAAATCTTGGAAGGAATGGTCCCAAATCTGCACACAGAAATCACTCCCTAGGAGATGAAAGAAGCAAATATGCCTCTAAGGATGTGGAATACAAATTCAAAGCAATTAAGGGAACTTATCAAAGAAAATTTCGCTGAAATTCCTGATTGCAACAATATGCTGGGACTTAATTGGAACACACAGGAAGATACTTTGAGTCTCAAAAAGATAAACAATAAATCATGCAGTTCACTCACTAAACGTAGTTTACTGTCAGAGGTATCACAATGTTTTGATCCTCTAGGACTCGTCTCACCAATTACCATAAAGGGTAAAATGCTTATGCAAGATGCATGGAAACTCAAAATTGGATGGGATGAGAACTTGCCTCTAGAAATGAGTCAAGCATGGGATGAAATATCCAAGGAGTTTAAGCAACTTCATCAAATTAAATTTCCCAGACAAATAGGTCAAGAGGGAAACAATTACACATTACATGTGTTCTGTGATGCGTCAACCAGAGGTTATGGCGCTGTAGCTTACATGAGTAATGCTGAAGGAAGTACACTAATTACTTCAAAGGCCAGGGTAGCACCCTTGAAGGTCAGAACAGTACCACAATTGGAACTGACAGCACTCTATGTAGGTACAAAATTAGCTGTCTATCTCAACAAAGTACTTGATCATCTCAATATTGAAAAAACCGTGATCTGGAGTGATAATGAAGTTCTCCAGTGGTTAAGAAATAATAAGAGTAAGTTGGTCTATGTACAGAACAGAGTAGCAGAAATAAAAGAGATGCAGAGAGATTATCTCTTTCTCCACGTCTCTACCCAAGAGAATCCAGCTGACATGTTGTCACGTGGTGTCCCACTCAAGAAATTTGTGGATAATAAATTATGGCTCCACGGACCGAACTGGCTCTCTAATGAAAATAACTGGCCTCAGCAAAAAGCTCACATTATGCCAGAAGAAACAGTCTGCTTGAACACAGCAGAAATAAGTTGTGTAAATACTGCAGATACAAAAGAAATAGTCATTGATGGATCTAAATAATCATCTTATCTGTAAATTCATTAAAGGAATAAAACCTGATTATGAATGTCTTGAACCCATTAAATACTGGGTGAAACTAATACAGAAAGATGTTTTCTCTACAGAATATAAATTTCTGGAAACACAAGATAAATCCCCAAAGAAACCTGTCATGATTAATTCTTTAGGACTTTATCTCGACTCAGAAAAGATTATAAGATGTCGAGGAAGAATTCATAATTCTTCACTACCTAAAGAAGCCATACATCCAATATTGATCCCCAAGAATCATTGGCTAACAAAACTGATTGTGCAAAACGCCCACAGTAACGTGTTACATGGTGGGGTAGCTGACACACTTTGTCATATACGACAATCCTACTGGATACCTCAAGGTCGACAAAGTGTGAAAAAACAAATAAAGGACTGTATTACTTGTCGTCACTATGATATGCGAGTATGTCAGTATCCAGGTCCACCTCCATATCCCTCTGAAAGAGTTTGTCATATCACTCCATTTGAGGTGACAGGTGTAGATTACACTGGACCAATAATTTTAACCAAAACAGTTGACAAAGTTCCCATCAAGGTGTACATCTGTTTGTTCACTTGTGCTACAACTAGAGCAGTACATCTAGAAGTAGCCACTGACATGTCTGCTGAAACCTTTATCAAATTATTCAGAAGGTTTGCAGCCAGAAGGGCATGTCCCAGACTGATGATTTCAGATAATGCAACGAACTTTGTTGCTGGTGCTGCTTATATAAGCAAGATCTTTGATCAACCAGAAGTACAACAGATGCTGAATCAACGCAGTTGTCGTTGGAGATACATTCCTCCTAAATCTCCATGGCACGGCGGATTTTATGAAAGAATGATCGGCATTGTAAAACGTTGTTTGAGGAAGACTCTTCATCGTCAAAGAATCGATTTCAAAGAATTCCATACAGTTGTGACTGAAATAGAAAATAGAATCAACAACAGACCTCTAACTTATGTTACCGATGATCTGGACAATTTAGAAGTGTTAAGTCCATCTCATTTACTCCATGGCAGAAGGCTCGAACCTGTTCCTCCCATGAATGATAAAGAAATCATAGAGGATCCTACTTATTTCGAACCTGAGCAACTCAGACGTAAATTCAAACACCTTAATAAAGTGATTGAACGTTGGGAGAAAATTTGGCGAGAAGACTATCTTACCTCATTGAGAGAACACTTCTATGGAGCTGGTGTTCCTGAAAATCATAAGTCCTTAAGACCTGGTGACATAGTGATTATTGACAATGATGGTCCGAAGTCCCAATGGCCACTTGGAAAAATTGTGACCATATATCCTGATGCAAATGGAATCATCAGGACAGTTGATGTTTTGAGCAAAGGTGTAGTGAATATGCGGACAATAAATAAACTAGTACCGTTAGAATTACACAGTGTTGAAAACAAAATTAGTGATTCTCCAGAAACCACACAGACTAAAGCTGTTCAGAAAAGACAAGCAGCAGTGGTGGCGAGTGAGAAAATTAAGTTAATGTTAAGTGATGAATAGTTCACCTGCAGCGAACCTCCGCCGCCCCCCAGTGTGGAGAAATTTTCTCCAGGAGGGGGCTATCAGCCCCCTTCAGCCCCTTTCAGCCCTTTTGGCCCTGAGGGGGCCCAGCCCTCTCAGAAGGGGCAAGTGTCTTGTTTATTGCTACAGTGAGTAATTGATCACAGATGCCGTACGAGTATGCGACGTGGTCAAACGACCATTGCTCCTTGCAGTGCAGTGTTGCAAAGTGTAGTTTAATAAGAGACAGTACATCTCTTACTTTAGCAGGACAATTAAGGAAAATCCTGCTCCCTCTTTATTACCATAGTAAAGATAGTGGACATTGTTGTCTATGCTTAAGACAGCAAGAATCAAACATTCTGCTTTGCTTCATCGAGGAAGTGGCAAGGAAGCAAAAGTACTAGGTCAGCTTTTTCTTTGTGCTAGGGGAGTCACGGCATGGGGCGCTGTGGCATCTTCAGATTACTTTTGACTCTACTGAGAGTGACACTGACGCCAGGATAACCAACAAAGAACGATCTGTGCGTTAGTGTGAACAAAGTGTCTCATAAAACACAATAAACACTTAAGAGAAGTGTGATCAGCTTCTTTAGTGATAAGATTGTGAACAATAAAGACAAATCTTGTGGAACATAGTGTACCAGTGTGCGTATTCCTAGACTATGGAAGACGTGGACATCCAAGGACACTTCAGCTTCTATCAAGTCACCGATACCTGTCGAAGGTGTGAAGAACACCATAGCTCACGCTACAAGAGCAAGGTAGGTTACGAATTTCTTGTAGTACGGGGGACTGCGCAGTTCTTGAGTCGCAAGGAGTTTGTAATCAACCTATAGTCGGCAGTAAAGTGCGGACTTTTGAGTCCAAACAAGTACGTAATTTATCAGCAATCAGTGAATGAAATATGCTGACATAACACCCCCTAGGGGTAATTTATAATCTTACAAATTATAAATCTTTACAGCCCGTTGAGAGATGACTTCGACAGCTTCTCAAGACCTCGTCTGCAGGGGCGGCTGTGCAGGCGATGAGTTGTCTTTCTAAGTTAAGTACAAACTCTTTAAACTTAACTGGTAATGCCATTTCTCAACAGAGAGGGAGAGAGAGAGAGAGAGAGAGAGAGAGAGGGAGAGAGAGAGAGAGAGAGAAGGAGAGAGAGAGAGAGAGAGAGAGAGAGAGAGAGAGAGAAGGAGAGAGACTTTTGCTTTTCTCTCCTAGACTCATACTCCAAGATAATACACGATAGTTCTTAAGCTAGGTCAGAGTAAACATTTCTTAGCAGACAGCCTCTTTGTTAGACTCCAAGACTCTGTTGTCTGTTTCCCATGTACTTCTCTTGCTTTCTCTCTCTCTCTCTCCTTTTCTTTTTTTTTTTTTTTTTTTTTTTTTTACACAGGGTTTGACAAGGTTAAGGATCCCTAGCTTTATTGACAAGCTGTTTACAGGTTAAGGATTACTAACTTTATTGGCAAGCTAAGAGCTGTTACCTACATCAGCTCATTTGAAAGCATTTTTATTGTTATGAGACATACAAGTAGGGAACAGGATGAAGTTGGAGCCATCTGTGGGCCAGCATTTTCATTTGATAAATAGACTTTATCTCGTTGACATCATTATGCTGTACGAATGTGTTCCATACTCGAGTCATCCTGGGTATATATGATCTCAGATGGAGTGATGTTCTGGAGAAGGGTACAGCCAGAGTGAAGTTGCTGCTTTCTGCCCGTCTTGTGGTATAGAAGCTTGTTTCACGCTGTCCTCGAAGTGGATCCAAGTGTGGTACTTTGACAATATTGGCCTTGTACATAACAGTAAGGCAACCCACATCCCTCCTGTGTTGAAGGTTCTGCTGAAATGACAGTTCTATCCAGGATTAGTCCAGGCGAGAGATGAGACGTCATGCTCTGTTCTCTACTCTGTCAAGCAGTCGCAGATGAGAGGGGGAGCAGGCAAACCAAGAAAGTGGAGCATACTCAAGGTGTGAGCGCACTTGTGCGTCGTATAGAATCTTGCAGCCAATACTGTCAAGCAGATGCGAGATACGGCGAAGTGCTGTAAGCTTCCTAACTGCCTTGTTTGCAAGATTTACAACATGGTTCTTCTTGGTCAGTTTGGAGTCAAATTTCACCCCAAGGGTATCAACTTCTTCCTCCGGTGCCAACACCCTCCCATTCATCCTTACTACTGCACCAGCATTACCATCATGGTGCCTAGAGACCATAATCATTTGCGTTTTCTCAGGTGCAAATGTTACTTGCCATCTATTTCCCCAAGCTGTTATAGCTCTTAGCTGATGATTGATGTAGCTTAGAGCAGCTGGCATTTCTTCTCTTGGATAAGTGAATGTCAGTGTACAGTCGTCTGCATATGCATGGGATTCTGGGATGAGATGAAGAAGGTCATTGAAGTAGGCATTCCATAACAATGGTCCTAGCACGCTTCCTTGTGGAGCACTTGCACCAATAGGATGTCTTGCTGATTCTGTTCCATTCAGAACTACCCTTATAGATCTACCATGAAGGTAATCATTGAGGAGACATAGCATAGAGCCTGCAATTCCCAGTGCTTGAAGTTTTGCTAAGAGGCCCTGGTGCCACACCCGGTCGAAAGTGCTAGCAATGTCCAGTGCTACCACACAGCTGACTTTGGATTCATCCAGTGACTGGTGCCACTTATTGGAGAGGTTTAACAACAGATCAGCAGCAGAGTAACCTTTCCTGAAGCCATATTGACGATCACAAAGTAGTGAGTGGTAGTCAAAAAACTCTGTCATTTGTCTTGAGATTATTGTCTCAAGAATCTTACCAGTGATTGACAGGAGTGACACTGGTCTGTAGTTGCTGATTTCTGCTCTGCTCTTCTTTTTGTGAACAGGGACTACATTTGCCTCTTTCCATAGAGAAGGTCATTTACACTGTACTAGGCAGTGCAGAAAGATGCGAGTTAGAGGTGCTGCTAGATTGTCTGCACATCTCAGCAATCTTGGGCTCAACTTGTCTGGGCCCACAGCCTTTTCTTGGTCAAGCGATTTAAGAAGAAAATGCACCTCCTCCTGCCTTTTTGTCACCCTCGTCCTTGACCAGGGACCACCAGGTTTTGGACCTACCCTACCTGATGCTACATAGCTTTTTTTTGTGTCCACCTCTCTCTCTCTCTCTCTCTCTCTCTCTCTCTCTCTCTCTCTCTCTCTCTCTCTCTCTCTCTCTCTCTCTCTCTCTCTCTCTCTCTCTCTCTCCTGCTACCCTCTTCGTATTCTGTTTCAGCTTCTCCCTCCTTTCCTATTATTATTCCCCTCACCATCTTATCTTCCTTGACTTACTTCCTCCCTCCTCCTAATACCTTCTCATCTTGCCTTATATTCATTTCCCTCCTTCCTTCTCTTCATTCTCATCTTTTCTTCTCAGTTCCCCCGCTTCCTTCCTCTTTCCTTCTTCAGCTTCCTTCCTCCTCTTTATTCTCCTGCTCTTTCCTTCTTCTTCCTCTAGAGCAGAGGCAAGAGGATCATTATGATAATTAGATCCTAAAATTACGTTGTTTTCCACCTAATTATCAGTCCAGACCACCAGTTTCCAGTCCAGACCACCAGTTACCAGTCCAGACCACCAGTTACCAGTCCAGACCACCAGTTACCAGTCCAGACAACCAGTTACCAGTGCAGACCACCACCACCAGTTACCAGTCCAGACCACCAGTTACCAGTCTAAACCACCAGTTACCAGTCCAGACCACCAGTTACCAGTCCAGACCATCAGTTACCAGTCCAGACCACCAGTTACCAGTCCAGACCACCAGTTACCAGTCCAGACCACCAGTTTCCAGTCCAGACCACCAGTTACCAGTCCCGACCACCAGTTACCAGTCCAGACCACCAGTTACCAGTCCAGACCACCAGTTACCAGTCCAGACCACCAGTTACTAGTCCAGACCACCAGTTACCAGTCCCGACCACCAGTTACCAGTCCAGACCACCAGTTACCAGTCCAGACCACCAGTTACCAGTCCAGACCACCAGTTACTAGTCCAAACCACCAGTTACCAGTCCAGACCACCAGTTACCAGTCCAGACCACCAGTTACCAGTCCAGACCACCAGTTACCAGTCCAGACCACCAGTTACCAGTCCAGACCACCAGTTACCAGTCCAGACCACCAGTTACCAGTAAAGACCACCAGTTGCCAGTCCAGACCACCAGTTACCAGTCCAGACCACCAGTCACCAGTCCAGACAACCAGCTACCAGTCCAGACCACCAGTTACCAGTCCAGACCACCAGTTACCAGTCCAGACTACCAGTTACCAGTCCAGACCACCAGTTACCAGTTCAGACCACCAGCTACCAGTCCAGACCACCAGTTACCAGTCCAGACCACCAGTTACCAGTCCAGACCACCAGTTACCAGTCCAGACCACCAGCTACCAGTCCAGACCACCAGTTACCAGTCCAGACCACCAGTTACCAGTCCAGACCACCAGTTACCAGTCCAGACCACCAGCTACCAGTCCAGACCACCAGTTACCAGTCCAGACCACCAGTTACCAGTCCAGACCACCAGTTACCAGTCCAGACCACCAGCTACCAGTCCAGACCACCAATTACCAGTCCAGACCACCAGCTACCAGTCCAGACCACCAGTTACCAGTCCAGACCACCAGTTACCAGTCCAGACCACCAGCTACCAGTCCAGACCACCAGTTACCAGTCCAGACCACCAGTTACCAGTCCAGACCACCAGTTACCAGTCCAGACCACCAGTTACCAGTCCAGACCACCAGCTACCAGTCCAGACCACCAGCTACCAGTCCAGACCACCAGTTACCAGTCCAGACCACCAGTTACCAGTCCAGACCAACAGCTACCAGTCCAGACCACCAGTTACCAGTCCAGACCACCAGTTACCAGTCCAGACCAGTTACCAGTCCAGACCACCAGTTACCAGTCCAGACCACCAGTAACCAGTCCAGACCACCAGTTACCAGTCCAGACCACCAGTTACCAGTCCAGACCACCAGTTACCAGTCCAGACCACCAGTTACCAGTCCAGACCACCAGTTACCAGTCCAGACCACCAGTTACCAGTCCAGACCACCAGCTACCAGTCCAGACCACGAGTTACCAGTCCAGACCACCAGTTACCAGTCCAGACCACCAGTTACCAGTCCAGACCACCAGTTACCAGTCCAGACCACCAGTTACCAGTCCAGACCAGTTACCAGTCCAGACCACCAGTTACCAGTCCAGACCACCAGTTACCAGTCCAGACCACCAGTTACCAGTCCAGACCACCAGTTACCAGTCCAGACCACCAGTTACCAGTCCAGACCAGTTACCAGTCCAGACTACCAGTTACCAGTCCAGACCACCAGTTACCAGTCCAGACCACCAGTTACCAGTCCAGACCACCAGTTACCAGTCCAGACCACCAGTTACCAGTTCAGACCAGTTACCAATATTTTCATGTATAATAATAGTAATTATTATTATTATTATTATTATTATTATTATTATTATTATTCGCAGAGCCCAGGGCTGATACATCACTAGAGCTCTGTGGTAACCACTGTGGTAACCACTGTGGTAACCACTGTGGTAACCACTGTGGTAATCACTGTGGTAACCACTGTGGTAACCACTGTGGTAACCACTGCCCTACAGAACAAGAGCCTGACAACCAGATTAATGAAATTTAAAGCCGGATGCATCTGGCTGACAGTAATTTAAGAGCCATAGATTATGCATGCACGGGGCGAGTGTTTTGAGAATTTATCTGGCGGTTTAGAGTAATGTCTTCCTCTGTAAATTTCACGTTTGTGTGTGTGTGTGTACTCACCTAATTGTACTCACCTAATTGTGGTTGCAGGGGTCGAGACTCAGCTCCTGGCCCCGCCTCTTCACTGATCGCTACTGGGTCCTCTCTCTCTCTGCTTCCTGAGCTTTGTCATACCTCTTCTTAAAACTATGTATGGTTCCTGCCTCCACTACTTCACTTGCTAGGCTATTCCACTTGCTGACAACTCTATGACTGAAGAAATACTTCCTAACGTCCCTGTGACTCGTCTGAGTCTTCAGCTTCCAGTTGTGACCCCTTGTCCCTGTGTCCCCTTTCTGGAACATCCTATCTCTGTCCACCTTGTCTATTCCCCGCAGTATCTTGTATGTCGTTATCATGTCTCCCCTGACCCTTCTGTCCTCCAGTGTCGTCAGTCCGATTTCCCTTAACCTTTCCTCGTACGACATTCCCTTGAGCTCTGGGACTAGCCTTGTTGCAAACCTTTGTGTGCATGTGTGCATGTGTGTGTTGTGTGTGTGTGTGTTGTGTGTGTGTTGTGTGTGTGTTGTGTGTGTGTGTGTTGTGTGTGTGTTGTGTGTGTGTTGTGTGTGTGTGTGTGTGTGTGTGTGAATGAGAGAGAGAGAGGGGGGGAGGGAGAGAGAGTTAAACTTTTCCCTTCCCTTATATATATATTACATATATATATATATATATATATATATATATATATATATATATATATATATATATATATATATATATATATATACATATATATATATGGTGTCTATTTCTGTCTCATAAACATGCTAGATAACAGGGATATCTTGCTACTCCAACTTACACTTTGGTCACACTTCACAGACACGCACATGCATATATATATATTTATATATATATATATATATATATATATATATATATATATATATATATATATATATATATATATATATATATATATACATACATCTAGGTTTTTCTCCTTTTTCTACATAGCTCTTGTTCTTCTTTATTTCTTCTATTGTCCATGGGGAAGTGGAAAAGAATCTTTCCTCCGTAAGCCATGCGTGTCGTATGAGGCGACTAAAATGCCGGGAACAATGGGCTAATAACCCCTTCTCCTGTAGACATTTACTAAAAAAGAGAAGAAGAAAAACTTTATAAAACTGGGATGCTTAAATGTGCGTGGATGTAGTGCGGATGACAAGAAACAGATGATTGCTGATGTTATGAATGAAAAGAAGTTGGATGTCCTGGCCCTAAGCGAAACAAAGCTGAAGGGGGTAGGAGAGTTTCAGTGGGGGGAAATAAATGGGATTAAATCTGGAGTATCTGAGAGAGTTAGAGCAAAGGAAGGGGTAGCAGTAATGTTGAATGATCAGTTATGGAAGGAGAAAAGAGAATATGAATGTGTAAATGCAAGAATTATGTGGATTAAAGTAAAGGTTGGATGCGAGAAGTGGGTCATAATAAGCGTGTATGCACCTGGAGAAGAGAGGAATGCAGAGGAGAGAGAGAGATTTTGGGAGATGTTAAGTGAATGTATAGGAGCCTTTGAACCAAGTGAGAGAGTAATTGTGGTAGGGGACCTCAATGCTAAAGTAGGAGAAACTTTTAGAGAGGGTGTGGTAGGTAAGTTTGGGGTGCCAGGTGTAAATGATAATGGGAGCCCTTTGATTGAACTTTGTATAGAAAGGGGTTTAGTTATAGGTAATACATATTTTAAGAAAAAGAGAATAAATAAGTATACAAGATATGATGTAGGGCGAAATGACACTAGTTTGTTGGATTATGTATTGGTAGATAAAAGACTGTTGAGTAGACTTCAGGATGTACATGTTTATAGAGGGGCCACAGATATATCAGATCACTTTCTAGTTGTAGCTACACTGAGAGTAAAAGGTAGATGGGATACAAGGAGAATAGAAGCATCAGGGAAGAGAGAGGTGAAGGTTTATAAACTAAAAGAGGAGGCAGTTAGGGAAAGATATAAACAGCTATTCGAGGATAGATGGGCTAATGAGAGCATAGGCAATGGGGTCGAAGAGGTATGGGGTAGGTTTAAAAATGTAGTGTTAGAGTGTTCAGCAGAAGTTTGTGGTTACAGGAAAGTGGGTGTGGGAGGGAAGAGGAGCGATTGGTGGAATGATGATGTAAAGAGAGTAGTAAGGGAGAAAAAGTTAGCATATGAGAAGTTTTTACAAAGTAGAAATGATGCAAGAAGGGAAGAGTATATGGAGAAAAAGAGAGAGGTTAAGAGATTGGTGAAGCAATGTAAAAAGAGAGCAAATGAGAGAGTGGGTGAGATGTTATCAACAAATTTTGTTGAAAATAAGAAAAAGTTTTGGAGTGAGATTAACAAGTTAAGGAAGCCTAGAGAACAAATGGATTTGTCAGTTAAAAATAGGAGAGGAGAGTTATTAAATGGAGAGTTAGAGGTATTGGGAAGATCGAGGGAATATTTTGAGGAATTGCTAAATGTTGATGAAGATAGGGAAGCTGTGATTTCGTGTATAGGTCAAGGAGGAATAACATCTTGTAGGAGTGAGGAAGAGCCAGTTGTGAGTGTGGGGGAAGTTCGTGAGGCAGTAGGTAAAATGAAAGGGGGTAAGGCAGCCGGGATTGATGGGATAAAGATAGAAATGTTAAAAGCAGGTGGGGATATAGTTTTGGAGTGGTTGGTGCAATTATTTAATAAATGTATGGAAGAGGGTAAGGTACCTAGGGATTGGCAGAGAGCATGCATAGTTCCTTTGTATAAAGGCAAAGGGGACAAAAGAGAGTGCAAAAATTATAGGGGGATAAGTCTGTTGAGTATACCTGGTAAAGTGTATGGTAGAGTTATTATTGAAAGAGTTAAAAGTAAGACTGAGAATAGGATAGCAGATGAACAAGGAGGCTTTAGGAAAGGTAGGGGGTGTGTGGACCAGGTGTTTACAGTGAAACATATAAGTGAACAGTATTTAGATAAGGCTAAAGAGGTCTTTGTGGCATTTATGGATTTGGAAAAGGCGCATGACAGGGTGGATAGGGGGGCAATGTGGCAAATGTTGTAGGTGTATGGTGTAGGAGGAAGGTTACTGAAAGCAGTGAAGAGTTTTTACGAGGATAGTGAGGCTCAAGTTAGAGTACATAGGAAAGAGGGAAATTATTTCCCAGTAAAAGTAGGCCTTAGACAGGGATGTGTGATGTCACCGTGGTTGTTTAATATATTTATAGATGGAGTTAAAAGATAAGGAATCACACATAAAGTGGGAGTTGTCACAGTTGCTCTTTGCTGATGACACTGTGCTCTTGGGAGATTCTGAAGAGAAGTTGCAGAGATTGGTGGATGAATTTGGTAGGGTGTGCAAAAGAAGAAAATTAAAAGTGAATACAGGAAAGAGTAAGGTTATGAGGATAACAAAAATATTAGGTGATGAAAGATTGGATATCAGATTGGAGGGAGAGAGTATGGAGGAGGTGAATGTATTCAGATATTTGGGAGTGGACGTGTCAGCGGATGGGTCTATGAAGGATGAGGTGAATCATAGAATTGATGATGGGAAAAGGGTGAGTGGTGCACTTAGGAGTCTGTGGAGACAAAGAACTTTGTCCTTGGAGGCAAAGAGGGGAATGTATGAGAGTATAGTTTTACCAACACTCTTATATGGGTGTGAAGCATGTGTGATGAATGTTGCAGCGAGGAGAAGGCTGGAGGCAGTGGAGATGTCATGTCTGAGGGCAATGTGTGGTGTGAATATAATGCAGAGAATTCGTAGTTTCGAAGTTAGGAGGAGGTGCGGGATTACCAAAACTGTTGTCCAGAGGGCTGAGGAAGGGTTGTTGAGGTGGTTCGGACATGTAGAGAGAATGGAGCGAAACAGAATGACTTCAAGAGTGTATCAGTCTGTAGTGGAAGGAAGGCGGGGTAGGGGTCGGCCTATGAAAGGTTGGAGGGAGGGGGTAAAGGAGGTTTTTTGTGCGAGGGGCTTGGACTTCCAGCAGGCGTGCGTGAGCGTGTTTGATAGGAGTGAATGGAGACGAATGGTTTTTAATACTTGACGTGCTGTTGGAGTGTGAGCAAAGTAACATTTATGAAGGGGTTCAGGGAAACCGGCAGGCAGGACTTGAGTCCTGGAGATGGGAAATACAGTGCCTGCACTCTGAAGGAGGGGTGTTAATGTTGCAGTTTAAAAACTGTAGTGTAAAGCACCCTTCTGGCAAGACAGTGATGGAGTGAATGATGGTGAAAGTTTTTCTTTTTCGGGCCACCCTGCCTTGGTGCGAACCGGCCAGTGTGATAATAATAATAAAATAATATATATATTTTTATATATATATATATATATATATATATATATATATATATATATATATATATATATATATATATATATATATATATATATATATATATATATATATATATATATATATATATATATATATATATATATATAATATTATATTATATTATATTCAACAAGTCGGCCGTCTACCACCGAGGCAGGGTGACCCAAAAAGAAAGAAAATCCCCAAAAAGAAAATACTTTCATCATCATTCAACACTTTCACCACACTCACACATTATCACTGTTTTTGCAGAGGTGCTCAGAACACAACAGTTTAGAAGCATATACGTATAAAGATACACAACATATCCCTCCAAACTGCCAATATCCCAAACCCCTCCTTTAAAGTGCAGGCATTGTACTTCCCATTTCCAGGACTCAAGTCCGACTATATGAAAATAACCGGTTTCCCTGAATCCCTTCACTAAATATTACCCTGCTCACACTCCAACAGCTCATCAGGTTCCAAAAACCATTCGTCTCCATTCACTCCTATCTAATACGCTCACACATGCTTGCTGGAAGTCCAAGCCCTTCGCTCACAAAACCTCCCTTACCCCCTCTTTCCAACCTTTTCGAGGACGACCCCTACCCCGCCTTCCTTTCCCTACAGATTTATGCATTCTCCATGTCATTCTACTTTGATCCATTCTCTCTAAATGACCAAACCACCTCAACAACCCCTCTTCTGCCCTCTGACTAATACTTTTATTAACTCCACACCTTCTCCTAATTTCCACACTCCGAATTTTCTGCATAATATTTACACCACACATTGCCCTTAGACAGGACATCTCCACTGCCTCCAACCGTCTCCTCGCTGCTGCATTTACCACCCAAGCTTCACACCCATATAAGAGTGTTGGTACTACTATACTTTCATACATTCCCTTCTTTGCCTCCATAGATAACGTTTTTTGACTCCACATATACCTCAATGCTCCACTCACCTTTTTTTCCTCATCAATTCTTTGATTAACCTCATCCTTCATAAATCCATCCGCCGACACGTCAACTCCCAAGTATCTGAAAACATTCACTTCTTCAATACTCCTCCCCAATTTGATATCCAATTTTTCTTTATCTAAATCATTTGATACCCTCATCACCTTACTCTTTTCTATGTTCACTTTCAACTTTCTACCTTTACACACATTCTCAAACTCATCCACTAACCTTTGCAATTTTTCTTTAGAATCTCCCATAAGCACAGTATCATCAGCAAAAAGTAACTGTCTCAACTCCAATTTTGTATTTGATTCCCGCGGCCCGGTCTGAGACAGAGCCGCGGGGGCGTTGACCCCCGAAACCCTCTCCAGGTAAACTCCCTAGCATTTACTTCTTTTACAACCCCATCTATAAATATATTAAACAACCATGGTGACATTACACATCCCTGTCTAAGACCTACTTTTACCGGGAAGTATTCTCCCTCTCTTCTACACACCCTAACCTGAGCCTCACTATCCTCATAAAAGCTCTTTACAGCATTTAGTAACTTACCACCTATTCCATATACTTGCAACATCTGCCACATTTCTCCTCTATCCACTCTATCATATGCCTTTTCTAAATCCATAAATGCAATAAAAACTTCCCTACCTTTATCTAAATACTGTTCACATATATGCTTCAATATATATATATATATATATATATATATATATATATATATATATATATATATATATATATATATATATATATATATATATATATATATATATATATATATATATCGTATATTTACTTGCCGTCTTGAAGAGGTGCAAACCAGGAGCCGAGAAACGAAAAACATTGTGTTCTCGTTTTTGCTCCTATATTCCTTTTCATTTCTCTATTACGTATTTGTTTCTGTCTCTATTTTTTATCTGTTCATCACTCTCTTTCACCAAGTCCTGGGTTCTTCTCCCCTGCCCTCACAAAGCCCCAGTCTGCCCTGTACATCTTTAGTAAGAGGAGCCGCCAAGGAGAAGTTTTCCCTCAAAGAACACATAACAATGTTGGCTGGAAGTTTGCAAGGAGTTTCGCCAGGCTGGTAATAATGGCTGCTCATTATGTAGAGTTTTGGTAACACTTCGCATGGTAATAAGTGAACCGTGGGTGGTAACGATGCATGGGGTACTAAGAGTGGATGAGTGGAGTATGGTTATGCATGGTAGAAGCGGATTTGTGGATGAGTAGATGATTGAATGGATAAATGAAAGGATGACTGAATGAACGTAGTGGAGGGTGGAATTGGCTGGTAGATAAATGGGTTTGTAATAGACTGGCGGACATACAGTTCGATGGATGAGTCGGAGTTTAAACAGCAGAAGCGAAACGGACATAAACAACTAATGTGATATTCCCAGCAGGATACCAATTACTGAGGACGGAACGACAATATTGAACCTGCGGTGGAGTATCTCTTTTAGTTAAGCACTGGTGGAGCTTCCAGGAGCTGGCACGGACAGAACCAGCAGGGCCAATAGGCACTACCATGTCGGTAATAATGTTGGTAGAATCGCGGACAATATGTTAGGTAAAAGGACACAAGTGAAACAATTGCCACAATAAAATGTCGCATTATTTGCACTTGAGTTCTTTTACCTAAGACTACCATGTCTAGAGGAGCCAGGACAGTGATGGGATTAATCTACAATCCTACACCAAACAGGGAGAAAGAAGAGGATAATAAATAAAGCCATGATATACATCACAGCAAAAGCGTCAACGAGAACCCTCAGAGCCAAGAGAGAACTACAAGGAGGAACGACAAGAAGGACCAGGCGTGTGAAGGGCTAAGTCAATACACCAGGGACGGGACACGAGCGAGAGGAGATGAACCGACAGGACCCAGTTTTTACCTTGATGCATCAGACGTGACAGAAATAAACAGTAACGTTGCTGGGAGACTCAACCCTGTCCTAAATTCCGATCATGTCGCTTAAAATAACCTGGAAATGAGCATAGAATGAGTAGAGAAACAAATCACGCTACTGGGAATGGGGCAATGCCATAAAAAAAAAGAGAGACGTCCTGAACACAATTCACTGGGAAGGAGAAGTGGAAAAGGCAACAAATTTAGACAATGGAGTGACTAGCAAGGAAAATGCGGAGACGTGGAGGAGAAAGTTAGGTCATAGAGAAGAGGAAGTCTGCACCCACAAGTGTAGAGCCGAAGACAGGAAGTGTGAGGGCAAGAAACTGAACTACACGATGGTGTAACAGGAAAATGGTGCAAACGACTGTGGTGAAACCGCGCAGATTGCAGACCATTTTTTTTAATGGTGTGGGGTTCAGTATAGAGTTTTATCATGACTATAAAACTCTACATTGAGCGAGACGTTGTGTGAAGAAATACATGGTGTATATATTGTCTCCCCGACAAAACTACACAGAGCTTAATATAATGGAGTAACAAAGAGGAATCACAAGAACCAGAAATGAATAAAGGAAAGTGAGAAGAGTACAGTAGTAATATTAACACACACAAACATACACATACATACACACACACACACACACACACACACACACACGCACACACACACACACACACACACACACACACACACGCACACACACACACACACACACACACGCTGAGAGGAATTGACAAGGTGGACAAAGACAGGATGTTCCAGAGATTGGACACAGTAACAAGGGGACACAGTTGGAAGCTGAAGACACAGATGAATCACAGGGATGTTAGGAAGTATTTCTTCAGCCACAGAGTAGTCAGTAAGTGGAATAGTTTGGGAAGCGATGTAGTGGAGGCAGGATCCATACATAGCTTTAAGCAGAGGTATGATAAAGCTCACGGCTCAGGGAGAGTGACCTAGTAGCGATCAGTGAAGAGGCGGGGCCAGGAGCTCGGACTCGAGCCCCGCAACCTCAAATAGGTGAGTACAACTAGGTGAGTCCACACACACACACACACACACACACACACACACACACACACACACACACACACACACACTCTCTCTCACATACACACACACACACACACACACACACACACACACACACACACACACACACACACACACACACACACACACACACACACACACGCAAGGAAGACATGATAACGACATACAAAATACTGCGGGGAATAGACAAGTAGGACAGAGACAGGATGTTCCAGATATGGGACACAGAAACAAGGGGTCACAATTGGAAATTGAAGACTCAGATGAGTAAAAGGGATGTTAGGAAGTATTTCTTCAGTCATAGAGTTGCAGGAAGTTGAATAGCCTAGCAAGTGAGGTAGTGGAGGCAGGAACCATACATAGATTTAAGACGAGGTATGATAAAGCTCAGGGAGCATGGAAAGAGAGGACCTAGTAGCGTTCAGTGAAGAGGCGGGGCCAGGAGCTGAGTCTCGACCCCTGCAACCACAATTAGGTGAGTACACACACACACACACACACACACACACACACACACACACACACACACACACACACACACACACACACACACACACACACACACTCTCACATACACACACACACACACACACACACACACACACACACACACACACACACACACACACACACAGAAATGAATATGCACAGGTAAGAAGGGAGGCCCAAAGACAATACGAGAATGACATAGCAGCGAAAGCCAAATCTGACCCAAAGCCGTTGTACAGCCACATCAGGAGGAAAACAATAGTCAAGGACCAGGTAATCAGGCTGGGGACGGAAGGAGAGGAGGTCACAAGAAACGACTGCGAAGTATGTGAGGAACTCAACATGAGATTCAAAGAAGTGTTTACAGAGGAGACAAAAGGGACTATAAAAAGACGGAGAGGTGGGGTACGCCATCAAGTGTTGGACACGATACATACAACCGAGGAAGAAGTGAAGAGGCTTCTGAGTGAGCTAGATACCTCAAAGGCGATGGGGCCGGATAACATCTCTCCATGGGTATTGAGAGAAGGAGCAGAGGCGCTATGTGTACCACTAACAACAATTTTCAACACATCTATCAAAACAGGGCGATTACCTGAAGTATAGAAGACACCAAATGTAGTTTCAATTTTTAAAAATGGAGACAGACACGAAACATTAAATTACAGACCAGTGTCACTGACGTGAATAGTATGCAAGGTCATGGAGAAAATTATCAGAAGAGTGGTGGAACACCTAGAAAGAAATGAGCTTATCAACGACAGCCAGCATAGTCTCAAGAATGGGAAATCCTGCATCACAGTCCTATTGGAGTTCTATGACAGGGTGACGGCAGTAAGACAAGACAGAGAGGTGTGGGTAGATTGCGTTTTCTTGGACTGTAAGAAAGTATTTGCCACAGTTCCACACAAGAGATTAGTACAAAAGCTGGACGACCAAGCAGTGATAACAGGGAAGGCACTACAATGGATTAGGGAATACCTGTCAGGAAGACAACAGATAATCATGGTGCATGGTGGGGTGTCAAAGTGAGCGCCTGTAACGAGCGGGGTGCCACGGCAATCAGTCCTAGGACCGGTACTGTTTCTGGTATTTGTGAACATGAGGGAAGGAATAAACTCCGAAGTGTCCCTGTTTGCAGATGATGTGAAGTTTATGAGGAGAATTCAATCGAACGAGGACCAGGCAGAACTACAGAGGAATCTGGACAGGCTGTAGCATTGGTCCAGCAACTGGTTCCTGGAGTTCAACCCCACCAAGAGCAAAGTCATGAAGATTGGGGAAGGGCAAAGAAGACCACAGACGGAGTGCAGTCTCGGGGGCCAGAGACTACAACCCTCACTCAAGGAAAGGGATCTTGGGGTGAGTGTAACACCGGGCACATCTCCTGAGGCGCACATCAACCAAATAACTGCGGCAGCATACGGGCGATTGGCAAACCTGAGAACAGCATTCCGACATCTTACTAAGGAGTCATTCAGGACCCTGTACACTGTGTACATTAGGCCTATACTGGAGTATGCAGCACCAGTTTGGAACCCACACCTAGCCAAGCATGTAAAGAAACTAGAGAAAGTGCAAAGGTTTGCAACAAGACTAGTCCCGGAGCTAAGGGGTATGTCCTACAAGGAGAGGTTAAGGGAAATCAACCTGACGACACTGGAAGACAGGAAAGATAGGGGGAATATGAAAACGACATATAAAATACTGAAAGAAATCGACAAGGTGGACAAAGACAGGATGTTCCAGAGATGGGACACAGCAACAAGGGGTTACAGTTGAAAGCTGAAGACTCAGATGAACCACAGGGATGTCAGGAAGTATTTCTTCAATCACAGAGTTGCCAGGGAGTGGAATAGTCTGGGAAGTGATATAGTGGACACAGGATCCATACATAGCTTTAAGGCGAGGTATGATAAAGCTCATAGAGCAGGAAGAGCGACTGAGTAGCAGCCAGTTAAGAGGCGGGGCCAGGAACTATGACTCGAACCCTGCAACCACATATAGGTGAGTACATATAGGTGAGTACACACAAACATACACACACACACACACACACACACACACATCACACATACACACACATACACACACACTCACACACACACACACACACACACACACACACACTTTTCCCACAACACCGCAAAAGCTGGAAGGAATATTTATGCCTTCGTTATAATCGTGTCTTCAGTTTTATTGTTTCTAAGAACTTGTGAGAGGAAAGATGGACGAGACAATGGCACAGTGCCAGATCTGGAGGGCATCCAGACCTGGAGGGCATAGCAACACACGCCAGATCTTTAGTGAGCATCGCCAGGGGCATGAAACAGCTTGTGACAAATGTTGGCTGTGGATCAAACTTGGGCACACCAGATGCGGAGACGGAATGGAACAGCTGGGAACAGCGAAGACGAAGGGAAGAAAAGGCTTGAAGGAGGAGGAAATACATGGCACTGGAAAGGGAGAAGCGACAATAATTACACCTGGTATACATTCCTCCATGGAAAAAAACCTGCATTTAAGACTGACAAGCAAGAAGTGATGCATTATTATTATAATCAAGCGCTAAACCCGTTGGATTATACAGCGCCTGGGGGGGGGGATGTGGAAGTCATTCAGGCTTAATTCGGGGAACTGGAGCACAGATCCAATTCCCTAAATCAAGAGCCCCTCACCAACATCAAGGAACCTTCCCTGAGGGGAAGAAGTGATGCAGAGACTATTTTGACTAACAATGTTACAACCAGTGCTTCTAAAGATAGTAGCAGCAGTAGTAATAGTAACACTAGAGATAGTAGTAATAACAATAGTGACAGTAGTAATAACAATAGTGACAGTAGTAATAACAATAGTGATAGTAGTAATAACAATAGTGATAGTAGTAATAACAATAGTGATAGTAGTAATAACAATAGTGACAGTAGTAATAACAATAGTGATAGTAGTAATAACAATAGTGATAGTAGTAATAACAATAGTGATAGTAGTAATAACAATAGTGATAGTAGTAATAACAATAGTGACAGTAGTAATAACAATAGTGATAGTAGTAATAACAATAGTGACAGTAGTAATAACAATAGTGACAGTAGTAATAACAATAGTGACAGTAGTAATAACACTATTAATAGTAGGTGTAATAATTTTACTAGTAGTAATAATAGGAATAGTAGTATTAGTAATAATGCAATAATAGTATAGGTAAGTGTAGTAGTGTTTCATGTGTTGTTTACTGCGACAAACTGAAGTGTTTCATGTGTTGTTTACTACGACAAACTGAAGTGTTTCATGTGTTGTTTACTACGACAAACTGAAGTGTTTCATGTGTTGTCTACTACGACAAACTGAAGTGTTTCATGTGTTGTTTACTACGACAAACTGAAGTGTTTCATGTGTTGTTTACTACGACAAACTGAAGTGTTTCATGTGTTGTTTACTACGACAAACTGAAGTGTTTCATGTGTTGTTTACTACGACAAACTGAAGTGTTTCATGTGTTGTTTACTACGACAAACTGAAGTGTTTCATGTGTTGTGTGTTTCATGTGTTGATTACTACGACAAACTGAAGTGTTTCATGTGTTGTTTACTGCGACAAACTGAAGTGTTTCATGTGTTGTTTACTACGACAAACTGAAGTGTTTCATGTGTTGTTTACTACGACAAACTGAAGTGTTTCATGTGTTGCTACTACTACAAACTGAAGTGTTTCATGTGTTGTTTACTACGACAAACTGAAGTGTTTCATGTGTTGTCTACTACGACAAACTGAAGTGTTCATGTGTTGTTTACTACGACAAACTGAAGTGTTTCATGTGTTGTTTACTACGACAAACTGAAGTGTTTCATGTGTTGTTTACTACGACAAACTGAAGTGTTTCATGTGTTGTTTACTACGACAAACTGAAGTGTTTCATGTGTTGTTTACTGCGACAAACTGAAGTGTTTCATGTGTTGTTTACTACGACAAACTGAAGTGTTTCATGTGTTGTTTACTACGACAAACTGAAGTGTTTCATGTGTTGTTTACTGCGACAAACTGAAGTGTTTCATGTGTTGTTTACTACGACAAACTGAAGTGTTTCATGTGTTGTGTCATCATCAACACAAGTCACCATAATTACTTCTTGACACCTGTGCAGCCTCTCATACATCTTTAACTTCATACTCAGAGCGAAACATTGGAACTCATGGCTAAACATTGGAACTCAGGGCCGAAACATTGGAACTCAGAGCCGACAAACTGGAACTTAGGGCTAAACATTGCAACCCAGGGCTAAGCACTGTATCTGGTGTACTGGGAATGGATCCCCTCGTCCATGCAAGTTCAGAGGCTTGTACCCACTCAGCACCGAGCCTACGCAGTGGGTTTCTTCAGTCAGATACAGAGGGAGGAGGTGTGCTACTTAAGATGAGGTAATCAGTCCTTCACTTTTGAAGACGCAGTTTTGAGGTGGTCAGTCCCTCAGCCTGGAGAAGAGTCTTGTTCGTTTGTACCTTGTGAGAAACTCTCTGGAGAGACGAGTACAGAGAACGATACAGTAACTTTCGATTAGTAAGCAAAGTGTTATAGAGTGTCTACGTGTCTAGCTGTCTACATGACTTAAGAACATAAGAACATAAGAAAGAAGGAACACTGCATCAGGCCTACTGACCCATGCGAAGCAGGTCCATGTGTCTCCCCCCGGATCAGCCCAATGACCCACCTAATCACATCACTTCCACTTAAGGAAGGAGCACCACATCAGACCTAGTAGCACAAGCTAGTCAGGTCCAACTCACATCCACCCACACCCACTCATGTATTTATCTAACCTATATTTAAAGCTACACAATGTTTTAGCCTCAATAACTGTACTCGGCAGTTTGTTCCACTCATCCGCAACTCTTACCAAACCAGTGCTTTCCTATATCCTTCCTGAATCTGAATTTTTCCAACTTGAAATCATTGCTGCGAGTCCTGTCTTGGCGGGAAATTTTCAGCACACTATTTAAATCCCCTTTATTTATTCCTGTTTTCCATTTATACACCTCGATCATATCCCCCCTAATTCTACGGCTTTCAAGAGAGTGCAGATTCAGGGCCCTCAGTCTATCCTCATAGGGAAGATTCCTGATACATGGGATCATGTTTGTCATCCTCCTCTGTACGTTTTCTAGTGCATTATATCCATTCTGTAATACGGTAACCAGAACTGAGCAGCACAGTCCAAATGAGGCCTAACCAAGGATATATAGAGTTGAAGAACAACCTGAGGACTTCTATTGTTTATACTTCTAGATATGAAGCCAAGGATTCTGTTAGCTTTATTACGAACACTAATGCACTGTTGTCTTGCTACCTACATGTTGCATTCCGTCTACATGACTCGCTGTCTACATGTTGTATTCTGTCTACATGGTTTCATCATACCATTTCTCATATCTCACTCTGTTGAGTGAATGTGGCTGTCTATCGAGGCAAGATAGATAGATATCGAGGTGATGACTGTGGCTGTCTATCGAGGCAAGATAGATAGATGTTGAGGTGATGACTGTGGCTGTTTTGCATTTTGTGATCACCCACCTTGAATCTCTATTAAAGAATCGTTTCCTGATGGGTCCTCCTCCTCCTTCTCCTCCTCCTCCTCCTCCTCCTCCTCCTCCTACTACTACTTCTCCTCCTTCTTCTCCTCCCCCTCCTCCCCCTCCTCCTCCTCCTCCTCCAACTTGAAGCGTAAAAATCAAATTTACCGAACAGAACCTCTTCCTTCCCAGTGGAAACGAGGACAAATTTCTCTGTCTATTAATCAGTAAACCAGTGAAGAATGAGTGAGAGAAAGAGAGAGGTGAGAGAGAGAGAGAGAGAGAGAGAGAGAGAGAGAGAGAGAGCTTGTCAATAAAGCTAGGGATCCTTAACCTAACCTTGTCAAACCCTGTGTAAGAAAAAAAGACAGAGAGAGAGAGAAAAAGAGAGAGAGATGATTTAGGTAACAGCTCATAGCTTGTCAATAATCAGGAACCTTAACCAAACCTTGTAAAACCCTGTGTAAGAAAGAGAGAGAGAGAGAGAGAGAGAGAGAGAGAGAGAGAGAGAGAGAGAGAGAGAGAGAGAGAGAGAGAGAGAGAGAGAGAGAGAGAGAGAAAGAACGATTTAAGTTTTTAATTTATGGATAAAAAAATAAATCAGAGTAGTGATGAACCCAGAGCCGCGAGTGAAGGTAATTTAGTCTGGTTAGTTAACAGTAGTTAACCTACACTGCTAGTTTTAGAGTGGATAGTAAAGGGCAGGGGGAGAGCGATCCTCTACCCCGCTTTCTCCCCATCCCCTACATTCTCTTCCGCCCTCTCCCTGTTCTCTACTCGTTATTCCTCTCCCTCCTCCTCCTCGCCGCTCTGCATCTTCTCCCTCTCCTTCCCTTATTTCTCACTCCTCCCCAGGCACTGCCTCGCCCCCGTCCCTAGCTCTTAACGGGTTGAGAAAAGTGAGTAGAACTCGCTTTAATGTTCCTTTAATAGTGACTGTCTCCGCCACGCTGGCTCCAGCCTACTACTGTGTGTGTGTGTGTGTGTGTGTGTGTGTGTGAGAGAGAGACAGACAGACAGACAGAAAGACAGACAGAGACAGAGACAGACAGAGACAAACAGAGAGACAGAGGGACAGAGAGAGGGAGAGGGAGAGAGAGAGTATACTATAATGTAATCTAAATGAAATTCATCCTGCTGTAAAATATGACAGTTAAACCCATCCTGTGTGATGGAAGATGACAGTTAAACCCATCCTGTGTGATGGAATATGACAGTTAAACCCATCCTGTGTGATGGAAGATGACAGGGAAACCCATCCTGTGTGATGGAATATGACATGGAAATCCATCCTGTGTGTTGGAATATGACAGGGAAAACCATCCTGTGTGATGGAATATGACAGGAGAAACCCCTCCTGTGTGATTGAATATGACAGGGAAACCCATCCTGTGTGATGCAATGTGACAGGGAAACCCATCCTGTGTAATGGAATATGATAGGAGAAACCTATTGCGAGGGAACCTCTTGAACTTTCCGACGTAGCTCGAGAAAAGTTTAAAATGAGATTAAAAACATCTTCTCAAAAGACCCTATACTTAAGATCCCAGATATTAATAAACCGTTTTGTTTAAGAACTGATGCCTCCAGTACCGGCTTAGGTGCAGTGTTACTGCAATACCATGATGGTACACCTTTCCCTGTATGCTTCCTAAGCCGGAAACTTCTTCCTGCAGAAACGAGATACTCCACCATAGAAAAAGAATGTTTGGCCCTTGTGCGGGGTATCTCCAAACTTAAATTTTATTTACTGGGAAAAGAATTTATTTTAGAGACGGATCACAAACCTCTTGAGGTGGACAGTGGCACTCCAAGCTTTTAAGTTTCATATTGTGTATATCAATGGTTCATTCAATTATTTCTCTGACTGGTTAAGTCGTGACAGTCAGTAGAAGATTTGGTGCCTTACACGACCTCCACGTGTTAGAACTTTCTCCTCGCCTATTCTTCTTATACTCCTTGACTATAAGTCTTGGTATGGGGGAGTGTGAGGGAAAAGTTCAACAGATAGAAGTAGCGAGCGAGTATATGGTGACGATAGTTTGATTGCCGGCTGCTTGTTAAGGTAGGGTCGGTATAGCTCCCGCTATCCCCCCCCCTTTTTCTCCACCCCGACAGGTGACGTGCGGGGCTCCGGCCAAACAGTAATCACTCAA
>NC_091322.1:15333241-15375741 GCF_038502225.1 Cherax quadricarinatus
GGAAGAGTAATGTGAAGGACCTGGGAGCGATAATGTCAGAGTATCCATCCTTGAAAGACCACAACAATATATCTATCTCATCGGCTAGGAAAATGATAGGATGGATAATGAGAACCTTCAAAACTAGGAACGCAAGCCCATGATGATTCTCTTCAAATCGCTTGTGCTCTCTAGGCTGGAATACTGCTGTACACTAACGGCACCCTTCAAGGCTGGCGACATTGCAGACATGGAGAGTATACAAAGAACTTTCACGGCGCACATAGGTACGATAAGGTACCTAAACTACTGGGAACGGTTGAAGGTCCTTGATCTGTATTCCCTGTAACGCAGGCGAGAGAGATACATGATAATATTCACTTGGAAGGCTCTGGAAGGATTGGTACCAAACCTGCACACGAAAAATCACCCCATATGAAAACAAAAGACTCGGCAGGAGATGCAACATTCCCCGATGAAAAGCAGGGGCGCCACGAGTACACTGAGAGACAACACAGTAAGTGTCTGGGGCTCAAGACTGTTCAAATGCTTCCCAGCATACATAAGGGGGATTACCAACAGACCCCTGGCACTGGACAGGCAACTCAAGTCAGTACTGGCCAACCGGGCTATGGTTCGTATGTCAGCTTGCGTGCGACCAGCAGTAACAGCCTGGTTGATCAGACCCTGATCCACCATGAGGCCTGGTCTCAGACCGGGCCACGGGTGCGTTGACCCCCAAAACCCTCTCAAGGTAAACTCCAGGTACACGAGACCAGAGTGCACGACAACTGTTCTCTACACGAGACAAGAGTGCACGACATCTCGCATCCAGAAACGCACATGTGTGTGTGCATGCATGTTTGCTTTCGTGCGTGAGCGTGCGTGAGTGCGTGCGTGCGTGCGTGCGTGCGTGAGTGCTTGTTGTGTTAGTAACAGTGACTAGTCTTCAGTGAGTGGATGGGGGGAGGGGGTAAGGAGGGGCTGGTTACGGCGGGGAGGGGAGTGTAGTTAGGGGGAAGGGTTGGTTCAGCCGACGGATGGGTGAGGGGGTTAGGGGCAAGGACCGGTTCTGGGGTTGGAGGGGGTGTGGGTGGGGGAAGGGGATGTTGGTGGAGTGGGGTTTAAGTGGGGGTTAGCTGAACAAGGAGATAGCGCAGGTGACTTGTAGATAGGGTTGGTTGCACAGGCGATGAGGTGAATTAGGAATGGGGGAAGGGTTCATGGGGCAGTCATAGGGAAGGTTCATGGGGCAGTCATAGGGAAGGTTCACGGGGCAGTCATAGGGAAGGTTCATGGGGCAGTCATAGGGAAGGTTCACGGGCCAGTCATAGGGAAGGGTCATGGGGCAGTCATAGGAAAGGTTCAAGGGGCAGTCACAGGAAAGGTTCAAGGGGCAGTCATAGGGAAGGTTCAAGAGGCAGTCATAGGGAAGGTTCATGGGGCAGTCATAGGGAAGGTTCATGGGGCAGTCATAGGGAAGGTTCATGGGACAGTCACAAGGAAGGTTCATTGGGCAGTCATAGGAAAGGTTCACTGGGCAGTCATAGGGAAGATTCATGGGGCAGTCATAGTTAAGGCTCGTGGGGAAGTCATAGGGAAGGTTCACGGGGCAGTCATAGGGAAGGTTCACGGGCCAGTCATAGGGAAGGCTCATGGGGCAGTCATAGGAAAGGTTCAAGGGGCAGTCATAAGGAAGGTTCAAGAGGCAGTCACAGGGAAGGTTAAATGGGCAGTAATAAAGAAGGTTCAAGGGGCAGTCATAGGGAAGGTTCATTGGGCAGTCATAGGGAAGGTTCATGGGGCAGTCATAGGAAAGGTTCATGGAGCAGTCATAGGGAAGGTTCATTGAGCAGTCATGTGGAAGGTTCATTGGGCAGTCATAGTCATAGGGAAGGGTCATTGGGCAGTCATAGGGAAGGTTCATGGGGCAGTCATAGGGAAGGTTCAATGGGCAGTCATAGGGAAGGTTCATGGGGCAGTCATCGGGAAGGCTCAATGGGCAGTCATAGAGAAGGATCATGGGGCAGTCGTAGGGAAGGTTCATGGGGAAGTCATAAGGAAGGTTCATGGGGCAGTTATAGAGAAGGTTCATGGTGCAGTCATAGGAAAGATTCATGGGGCAGTCATAGGAAAGGTTCATGCGGCAGTCATAGGGAAGGTTCATGGGGCAGTCATAGGAAAGGTTCATGGGGCAGTCATAGGGAAGGTTCATGGGGCAGTCATAGGAAAGGTTCATGGGGCAGTCATAGGAAAGGTTCATGGGGCAGTCATAGGGAAGGTTCATGGGGCAGTCATAGGGAAGGTTCATGGGGCAGTCATAGGGAAGGTTCATGGGGCAGTCATAGGGAAGGTTCATGGGGCAGTCATAGGGAAGGTTCATTGGGCAGTCATAAAGAAGGTTCACTGGGCAGTCAATGGGAAGGTTCATGGGGCAGTCAATGGGAAGGTTCATTGGGCAGTCATAGGGAAGGTTCATTGGGCAGTCATAGGGAAGGTTCATTGGGCAGTCATAGGGAAGGTTCATTGGGCAGTCATAGGGAAGGTTCATGGGGCAGTCATAGGGACAATTCATGGGGTAGTCATAGAGAAAGTTCATTGGGCAGTCATAGGAAAGGTGCATGAGGCAGTCATAGGGAAGGTTCATTGGGCAGTCATAGAAAAGGTTCATGGGGCAGTCATAGGGAAGGTTCATTGGGCAGTCATAGGGAAGGTTCATGGGACAGTCATAGGAAAGGTTCATGGGGCAGTCATAGGGAAGGTTCATTGGGCAGTCATATGGAAGGTTCATGGGGCAGTCAAAGTCATAGGGAAGGTTCATTGGGCAGTCATAGGGAAGGTTCATGGGGCAGTCATAGGGAAGGTTCAATGGGCAGTCATAGGGAAGGTTCATGGGGCAGTCATCGGGAAGGCTCAATGGGCAGTCATAGGGAAGGATCATGGGGCAGTCGTAGGGAAGGTTCATGGGGAAGTCATAGGGAAGGTTGATGGGGCAGTTATAGAGAAGGTTCATGGGGCAGTCATAGGGAAGGTTCATGAGGCAGTCATAGGGAAGGTTCATTGGGCAGTCATAGGGAAGGTTCATTGGGCAGTCATAAAGAAGGTTCATTTGGCAGTCATAGGGAAGGTTCATAGGGCAGTCATAGGGAAGGTTCATGGGGCAGTCATGGGGAAAGTTCATGGGGTAGTCATAGGGAAGGTTCATGGAGCAGTCATAGGGACAATTCATGGGGTAGTCATAGAGAAAGTTCATTGGGCAGTCATAGGAAAGGTGCATGAGGCAGTCATAGGGAAGGTTCATTGGGCAGTCATAGGAAAGGTTCATGGGGCAGTCATAGGGAAGGATCATTGGGCAGTCACAGGGAAGGTTCATGGGGCAGTAATAGGAAAGGTTCAAGGGGCAGTCATAGGGAAGGTTCATTGGGCAGTCATATGGAAGGTTCATGGGGCAATCATAGTCATAGGGAAGGTTCATTGGGCAGTCATAGGGAAGGTTCATTGGGCAGTCATAGGGAAGGTTCATGGGGCAGTCACAGGGAAAGTTCATGGGGCAGTCATAGGGAAGGTTCATGGGGCAGTCATCGGGAAGGTTTAATGGGCAGTCATAGGGAAAGTTCATGGGGAAGTCACAGGGAAGGTTCATGGGGCAGTCATAGGGAAGGTTCATGGGGCAGTCATAAGGAAGGTTCATGGAGCAGTCATAGGGAAGTTTCATGGGGGAGTTATAGGGAAGGTTCAATGGGCAGTCATAGGGAAGCTTCATGGGGCAGTCATAGGGAAGATTCATGGGGCAGTCATCGGGAAGGTTCATGGGGCAGTCATAAGGAAGGTTCATGGAGCAGTCATAGGGAAGTTTCATGGGGGAGTTATAGGGAAGGTTCAATGGGCAGTCATAGGGTAGGTTCATGGGGCAGTCATAGGGAAGGTTCAATGGGCAGTCATAGGGAAGGTTCATGGGGCAGTCATCGGGAAGGTTCAATGGGCAGTCATAGGGAAGATTCATGGGGCAGTCATAGGGAAGGTTCATGGCGAAGTCATAGGGAAGGTTCATGGGGCAGTCATATGGAAGATTCATGGGGCAGTCATAAGGAAGGTTCATGGGGCAGTCATAGGGAAGGTTCATGGGGCAGTTATAGGGAAGGTTCAATGGGCAGTCATAGGGAAGCTTCATGGGGCAGTCATAGGGAAGGTTTATGGGGCAGTCATAGGGAAGGTTCATGGGGCAGTCATAGGAAAGATTCATGAGTCAGCCATAGGGAAGGTTCATGGGGCAGTCATAGGGAAGGTTCATGGGGCAGTCATAGGGAAGGTTCATGGGGCAGTTATAGAGAAGGTTCATGGGGCAGTCATAGGGAAGGTTCATGGGGCAGTCATAGGGAAGGTTCATGTGGCAGTCATAGGAAAAGTTCACGGGGAAATCTTAGGGAAGGTTCATGGGGCAGTCATAGGGAAGGTTCATGGGGAAGTCATACGGAGGGTTCATGGGGCAGTCATATGGAATGTTCATGGGGCAGTCATAGGGAAGGTTCATGGGGCAGTCATAGGGAAAATTCATGGGGCAGTCATAGAGAAAGTTCATTGGGCAGTCATAGGAAAGGTGCATGAGGCAGTCATAGGGAAGGTTCATTGGGCAGTCATAGGAAAGGTTCATGGGGCAGTCATAGGGAAGGTTCATTGGGCAGTCACAGGGAAGGTTCATGGGGCAGTAATAGGAAAGGTTCAAGGGGCAGTCATAGGGAAGGTTCATTGGGCAGTCATATGGAAGGTTCATGGGGCAATCATAGTCATAGGGAAGGTTCATTGGGCAGTCATAGGGAAGGTTCATTGGGCAGTCATAGGGAAGGTTCATGGGGCAGTCATAGGGAAGGTTCATGGGGCAGTCACAGGGAAAGTTCATGTTGCAGTCATAGGGAAGGTTCATGGGGCAGTCACAGGGAAAGTTCATGGGGCAGTCATATGGAAGGTTCATGGGGCAGTTATCGGGAAGGTTTAATGGGTAGTCACAGGGAAGGTTCATGGGGAAGTCACAGGGAAGGTTCATGTTGCAGTCATAGGGAAGGTTCATGGGGCAGTCATAAGGAAGGTTCATGGAGCAGTCATAGGGAAGGTTCATGGGGCAGTAATAGGGAAGGTTCATGGGGCAGTCACAGGGAAAGTTCATGGGGCAGTCATATGGAAGGTTCATGGGGCAGTCATCGGGAAGGTTTAATGGGCAGTCACAGGGAAGGTTCATGGGGCAGTCATATGGAAGGTTCATGGGGCAGTCATAGGGAAGGTTCAATGGGCAGTAATAGGGAAGGTTCATGGGGCAGTCATAGGGAAGGTTCAATGGGCAGTCATAGGGAAGGTTCATGGGGCAGTCATCGGGAAGGTTCAATGGGCAGTCATAGGGAAGATTCATGGGGCAGTCATAGGGAAGGTTCATGGGGAAGTCATAGGGAAGGTTCATGGGGCAGTCATATGGAAGATTCATGGGGCAGTCATAAGGAAGGTTCATGGGGCAGTCATAGGGAAGGTTCATGGGGCAGTTATAGGGAAGGTTCAATGGGCAGTCATAGGGAAGGTTCATGGGGCAGTCATAGGGAAGGTTCATGGGGCAGTCATAAGAAAGGTTCATGGGGCAGTCATAGGAAAGATTCATGAGTCAGTCATAGGGAAGGTTCATGGGGCAGTCATAGGGAAGGTTTATGAGGCAGTCATAGGGAAGGTTCATGGGGCAGTTATAGAGAAGGTTCATGGGGCAGTCATAGGGAAGGTTCATGGGGCAGTCATAGGGAAGGTTCATGGGGCAGTCATAGGAAAAGTTCACGGGGAAGTCTTAGGGAAGGTTCATGGGGCAGTCATAGGGAAGGTTCATGGGGAAGTCATAACGAGGGTTCATGGGGCAGTCATAAGGAAAGTTCATGGGGCAGTCATAGGGAAGGTTCATGGGGCAGTCATAGGGAAAATTCATGGGGCAGTCATAGTGAAGGTTCAATGGGCAGTCATAGGGACAATTCATGGGGCGTCATAGGGAAGGTTCATGGGACAGTCGTAGGGAAAGTTCATGGGGCAGTCGTAGAAAAGGTTCATGAGGCAGTCATAGGGAAGGTTCATTAAGCAGTCATAGGGAAGGTTCATGGGGCAGTCATAGGGAAGGTTCATGAGGCAGTCATACGAAAGGTTCATGGGGCAGTCATAGGGAAGGTTCATTGGGCAGTCATAGGGAAGGTTCATGGAGCAATCATAAGGAAGTTCATTGGGCAGTCATAGGGAAGGTTCATTGGGCAGTCGTAGGGAAGGTTCATGGGGCAGTCATAGGGAAGGTTCATGGGGCAGTCATAGGGAAAGATCATGGCACAGTCATAGGGAATGTTCATGGAGCAGTCATAAGGAAGTTCACTGGGCAGTCATAGGGAAGGTTCATTGGGCAGTCATAAGGAAGTTCATTGGGCAGTCATAGGGAAGGTTCATTGGGCAGTCGTAGGGAAGGTTCATGGGGCAGTCATAGGGAAGGTTCATGGGGCAGTCATAGGGAAAGTTCATGGGGCAGTCATGGGGAAGGTTCATGGAGCAGTCATAAGGAAGTTCACTGGGCAGTCATAGGGAAGGTTCATTGGGCAGTCATAGGGAAGGTTCATGGGGCAGTCATAGGGAAAGTTCATTGGGCAGTCATAGGGAAGGTTCATGAGGCAGTCTTAGGAAAGGTTCATGGGGCAGCCATAGGGAAGGTTCATTGGGCAGTCATAGGGAAGGTTCATGGGGCAGTCATAAGGAAGTTCATTGGGCAGTCATAGGGAAGGTTCATTGGGCAGTCGTAGGGAAGGTTCATGGGGCAGTCATAGGGAAGGTTCATGGGGCAGTCATAGGGAAAGTTCATGGGGCAGTCATAGGGAAGGTTCACGGAGCAGTCATAAGGAAGTTCACTGGGCAGTCATAGGGAAGATTCATGGTGCAGTCATAAGGAAGTTCATTGGGCAGTCATAGGGAAGGTTCATTGGGCAGTCGTAGGGAAGGTTCATGGGGCAGTCATAGGGAAGGTTCATGGGGCTGTCATTGGGAAAGTTCATGGGGCAGTCATAGGGAAGGTTCATGGGGCAGTCATAAGGAAGTTCATTGGGCAGTCATAGGGAAGGTTCATTGGGCAGTCATAGGGAAGGTTCATGGGGCAGTCATAGGGAAGGTTCATTGGGCAGTCATAGGGAAGGTTCATGGGGCAGTCATAGGGAAAGTTCATGGGGCAGTCATAGGGAAGGTTCATGGGGCAGTCATAAGGAAGGTTCATTGGGCAGTCATAGGAAAGGCTCATGGGGCAGTCATAGCTAAGGTTCATGGGGCAGTCATATTGAAGGTTCAATGGGCAGTCATAGGGAAGGTTTATGGGGCAGTCATCGGGAAGGTTCAATGGGCAGTCATAGGGAAGGTTCATGGGGCAGTCATAGAGAAGGTTCATGGGGAAGTCATAGGGAAGGTTCATAAGGCAGTCATAGGGAAGGTTCATGGGAAAGTCATAGGGAAGGTTCATGGGGCAGTCATTTGGAAGGTTCATGGGGCAGTTATAGGGAAGGTTCAATGGGCAGTCATAGGGAAGCTTCATGGGGCAGTCATAGGGAAGGTTCATGGGGCAGCCATAGGGAAGGTTCATGGGGCAGTCATCGGGAAGGTTTAATGGGCAGTCATAGGGAAGGTTCATGGGGCAGTCATAGGGAATGTTCATGGGGCAGTCATAGGGAAGGTTCATGGGGCAGTTATGGAGAAGGTTCATGGGGCAGTCATAGGGAAGGTTCATGGGGCAGTCATAGGGAAGGTTCATGGGGCAGTCATAGGAAAAGTTCATGGGGAAGTCATAGGGAAGGTTCATTAGGCAGTCATAGGGAAGGTTAATGGGGTAGTTATAGAGAAGGTTCATGGGGCAGTCATAGGGAAGGTTCATGGGGCAGTCATAGGGAAGGTTCCTGGGGCATTCATAGGAAAAGTTCATGGGGAAGTCATAGGGAAGGTTCATGGGGAAGTCATAAGTAAGGTTCATGGGGCAGTCATAAGGAAGGTTCATGGGGCAGTCACTGGGAAAATTCATGGGGCAGTCATAGGGAAGGTTTATGGGGCAGTCATAGGGAAGATTCATGGGGCAGTCATAGGGAAGGTTCATTGGGCAGTCATAGGAAAGGTTCATGAGGCAGTCATAGGGAAAGTTCATGTTGCAGTCATAGGGAAGGCTCATGGGGCAGTCATAGGAAAGGTTCATGGGGCAGTCATAGGGAAGGTTCATGGGGCAGTCATAGGGAAAGTTTTATGTTGCAGTCATAATGAAGGCTCATGGGGCAGTCATAGGAAAGGTTCATGGGGCAGTCATAGGGAAGGTTCATTGGGCAGTCATAGGAAAGGTTCATGAGGCAGTCATAGGGAAGGCTCATGGGGCAGTCATAGGGAAGGTTCATGGGGCAGTCATAGGGAAAGTTTATGGGGCAGTCATAGGGAAGGTTCATGGGGCAGTCATAGGAAAAGTTCATGGGACAGTCATAGGGAAGGTTCATGGGGCAGTCATAGGGAAAGTTCATGGGGCAATCATAGCGAAGGTTCATGGGGCAGTCATAGGGAAGGTTCATGGGGCAGTCATAGTGAAGGTTCATGTGGCAGTCGTAGGGAAGGTTCATGAGGCAGTCATAGGGAAGGTTCATTGGGCAGTAATAGGGAAGGTTCATGGGGCAGTCATAGGGAAGGTTCATGGGGCAGTCATAGGGAAGGTTCATGGGGCAGTCATAGGGAAGGTTCATTGAGCAGTCATAGGAAAGGTTCATGAGGCAGTCATAGGGAAGGCTGATGGGGCAGTCATAGGGAAGGTTCATGGGGCAGTCATAGGGAAAGTTTATGGAGCAGTCATAGGGAAGGTTCATGGGGCAGTCATAGGGAAAGTTTATGGAGCAGTCATAGGGAAGGTTCATGGGGCAGTCATAGGGAAAGTTCATATGGCAGTCATAGGAAAGGTTCATGGGGCAGTCATACGGAATGTTCATGGGGCAGTAATAGGGAAGGTTCATGAAGCAGTCATAGGGAAAGTTCATGGGGCAGTCATAGGGAAGGTTCATGGGGCAGTCATAAGGAAAGTTCATGGGGCAGTCATAGGGAAGGTTCACGGGGCAGTCATAGGGAAAGTTCATGTTGCAGTCATAGGGAAGGATCATGGGGCAGTCATAGGGAAAGTTTATGGGGAAGTCATAGGAAAGGTTCATGGGGCAGTCATAAGGAAAAGTTCATAGTCATGTTGCAGTCATAGGGAAGGATCATGGGGCAGTCATAGGGGACAGTCATAGGGAAGGTTCATGGGGCAGTCATAAGGAAAGTTCATGGGACAGTCATAGGGAAGGTTCATGGGGCAGTCGCAGGAAAAGTTCATGGGGCAGTCATAGGGAAGGTTCATGGGGCAGTCATAGGGAAAGTTCATGGGGCAGTCATAGGGAAGGTTCATGGGGCAGTCATAGGGAAGGTTCATGGGGCAGTCATAGGGAAGGTTCATGGGGCAGTCATAGGGAAGGTTCATGGGGCAGTCATAAGGAAGGTTCATTGGGCAGTCATAGCTAAGGTTCATTAGGCAGTCAATGGGAAGGTTCATGGGGCAGTCATAGGGAAGGTTCATTGGGCAGTCATAGGGAAGGTTCATAGGGCAGTCATAGGGAAGGTTCATTTTGCAGTCATAGGGAAGGTTCATGGGGCAGTCATAGGAAAGGTTCATGGGTCAGTCATAGGGAAGGTTCATTGGGCAGTCATATGGAAGGTTCATGGGGCAGTCATAGTCATAGGGAATGTTCATTGGGCAGTCATAGGGAAGGTTCATGGGGCAGTCATAGGGAAGGTTCATTGGGCAGTCATAGGAAAGGTTCACTGGCAGTCATAGGGAAGGTTCACGGGGCAGTCATAGGGAAGGTTCATGTTGCAGTCATAGGGAAGGATCATGGGGCAGTCATAGGGAAAGTTTATGGGGAAGTCATAGGAAAGGTTCATGGGGCAGTCATAGGGAAGGTTCATGGGGCAGTCATAATCATAGGGAAGGTTCATTGGGCAGTCATAGGGAAGGTTCATTGGGCAGTCATAGGGAAGGTTCATGGGGCACTCATAGGGAAGGTTCATGGGGCAGTCATAGGGAAAGTTCATGTTGCAGTCATAGGGCAGGTTCATGGGGCAGTCACAGGGAAAGTTCATGGGACAGTCATAGGGAAGGTTCATGGGGCAGTCATCGGGAAGGTTTAATGGGCAGTCATAGGGAAGGTTCATTGGGCAGTCATAGAGAAGGTTCATGGGGAAGTCATAGGGAAGGTTCATGGGGCAGTCATAGGGAAGGTTCATGGAGCAGTCATAAGGAAGGTTCATGGAGCAGTCATAGGGAAGGTTCATGGGGCAGTTATAGGGAAGGTTCAATGGGCAGTCATAGGGAAGCTTCATGGGGCAGTCATTTGGAAGATTCATGGGGCAGTCATAGGGAAGATTCAATGGGCAGTCATAGGGAAGGTTCATGGGGGCAGCAATAGGGAAGGTTCAATGGGCAGTCATAGGGAATGTTCATGGGGCAGTCATCGGGAAGGTTCAATGGGCAGTCATAGGGAAGATTCATGGGGCAGTCACAGGGAAGGTTCATGGGGAAGTCATAGGGAAGCTTCATGGGGCAGTCATATGGAAGATTCATGGGGCAGTCATAAGGAAGGTTCATGGGGCAGTCATAGGGAAGGTTCATGGGGCAGTCATATGGGACAGTCATAAAGATTCATGTCATAGGGAAGGTTCATCAGTCATAGGGAAATGGGGCAGGTTCATGGGGCAGTCATAGGGAAAGGTTCATGATGCAGTTATAGGGAAGGTTCAATGGGCAGTGATAGGGAAGGTTCACGGGGCAGTCATAGGGAAGGTTCATGGGGCAGTCATAGGGAAGCTTCATGGGGCAGTCATAGGAAAGGTTCAGAGTTCATTCATAGGGAAGGTTCAATGGGCAGTCATAGGGAAGGTTCATGGGGCAGTCATAGGGAAAGTTCATGGGGCAGTCATAGGAAAGGTTCACTAGGAAGTCTTAGGGAAGGTTCATGGGGCAGTCATAGGGAAGGTTCATGGGGCACTCATAGGGAAAATTCATGGGGCAGTCATAGGGAAGGTTCAATGGGCAGTCATAGGGACAATTCATGGGGCAGTCATAGGGAAGGTTCATGGGACAGTCATAGAGAAAGTTCATGGGGCAGTCATAGGAAAGGTTCATGAGGCAGTCACAGGGAAGGTTCATTGGGCAGTCATAGGGAAGGTTCATGGGGCAGTCATAGGGAAGGTTCATGGGGCAGTCATAATGAAGTTCATGGGGCAGTCATAGGGAAGGTTCATTGGGCAGTCATAGGGAAGGTTAATTTGGCAGTCATAATGAAGTTCATTGGGCAGTCATAGGGAAGGTTCATTGGGCAGTCATAGGGAAGGTTCATGGGGCATTCATAGGGAAGGTTCATTGGGCAGTCACAGGGAAGGTTCATGGGGCAGTCATAGGGAAGGTTCACGGGGCAGTCATAGGGAAAGTTCATGGGGCAGTCATAGGGAAGGTTCATGGGGCAGTCATAAGGAAGGTTCATTGGGCAGTCATAGGAAAGGCTCATGGGGCAGTCATAGCTAGGGTTCATGGGGCAGTCATATTGAAGGTTCAATGGGCAGTCATAGGGAAGGTTTATGGGGCAGTCATCGGGAAGGTTCAATGGGCAGTCATAGGGAAGGTTCATGGGGCAGTTATAGGGAAAGTTCATGGGGCAGTCATAGGGAAGGTTCATGGGGCAGTCCTAAGGAAGGTTCATGGGGCAGTTATAGGGAAGGTTCAATGGGCAGTCATAGGGAAGCTTCATGGGGCAGTCATAGCTAAGGTTCATGGGCAGCCATAGGGAAGGTTCATGGGGCATTCATCGGGAAGGTTTAATCGGCAGTCATAGGGAAGGTTCATGGGGCAGTCATAGGGAAGGTTCATGGGGCAGTTATGGAGAAGGTTCATGGGGCAGTTATAGAGAAGGTTCATGAGGCAGTCATAGGGAAGGTTCATGGGACAGTCATAGGGAAGGTTCATGGGGCAGTCATAGGAAAAGTTCATGGGGAAGTCATAGGGAAGGTTCATGGGGCAGTCATAGGGAAGGTTAATGGGGCAGTTATAGAGAAGGTTCATGGGGCAGTCATAGGGAAGGTTCATGGGGCAGTCATAGGGAAGGTTCATGGGGCATTCATAGGAAAAGTTCATGGGGAAGTCATAGGGAAGGTTCATGGGGAAGTCATAAGGAAGGTTCATGGGGCAGTCATAGGGAAGGTTCATGGGGCAGTCACTGGGAAAATTCATGGGGCAGTCATAGGGAAGGCTCATGGGGCAGTCATAGGAAAGGTTCATGAGGCAGTCATAGGGAAGGTTCATTGGGCAGTCATAGGAAAGGTTCATGAGGCAGTCATAGGGAAGGCTCATGGGGCAGTCATAGGGAAGGTTCATGGTTCAGTCATAGGGAAAGTTTATGGGGCAGTCATAGGGAAGGTTCATGGGGCAGTCATAGGAAAAGTTCATGGGACAGTCATAGGGAAGGTTCATGGGGCAGTAATAGGGAGAGTTCATGGGGAAGTCATAGGGAAGGTTCATGGGGTAGTCATAGTGAAGGTTCATGGGAAAGTCATAAGGGAGGTTCATGGGGCAGTCATAGGGAAGGTTCATGGGGCAGTAATAGGGAAAATTCATGTGGCAGTGATAGGGAAGGTTCATGTGGCAGTCATAGGGAAGGTTCATGGAGCAGTCATAGGGAAGGTTCATTGGGCAGTGATAGGGAAGGTTCATTGGGCAGTCATAGGGAAGGTTCATGAGGCAGTCATAGGGAAGGTTCATGGGGCAGTCATAGGAAAAGTTCATGGGGAAGTCATAGGGAATGTTCATGGGGCAGTCATAGGGAAGGTTAATGGGGCAGTTATAGAGAATGTTCATGGGGCAGTCATAGGGAAGGTTCATGGGGCAGTCATAGGGAAGGTTCATGGGGCAGTAATAGGGAAAATTCATGTGGCAGTGATAGGGAAGGTTCATGTGGCAGTCATAGGGAAGGTTCATGGGGCAGTCATAGGGAAGGTTCATTGGGCAGTGATAGGGAAGGTTCATGGGGCAGTTATAGAGAAGGTTCATGAGGCAGTCATAGGGAAGGTTCATGGGACAGTCATAGGGAAGGTTCATGGGGCAGTCATAGGAAAAGTTCATGATTAAGTCATAGGGAAGGTTCATGGGGCAGTCATAGGGAAGGTTCATGGGGCAGTTATAGAGAAGGTTCATGGGGCAGTCATAGGGAAGTTTCATGGGGCAGTCATAGGGAAGGTTCCTGGGGCATTCATAGGAAAAGTTCATGGGGAAGTCATAGGGAAGGTTCATGGGGAAGTCATAAGGAAGGTTCATGGGGCAGTCATAGAGAAGGTTCATGGGGCAGTCACTGGGAAAATTCATGGGGCAGTCATAGGGAAGGCTCATGGGGCAGTCATAGGGAAGGTTCATGGGGCAGTCATAGGAAAGGTTCATGAGGCAGTCATAGGGAAGGTTCATTGGGCACTCATAGGAAAGGTTCATGAGGCAGTCATAGGGAAGGCTCATGGGGCAGTCATAGGGAAGGTTCATTGTTCAGTCATAGGGAAAGTTCATGGGGCAGTCATAGGGAAGGTTCATGGGGCAGTCATAGGAAAAGTTCATGGGACAGTCATAGGGAAGGCTCATGGGGCAGTCATAGGGAAAGTTCATGGGGCAATCATAGGGAAGGTTCATGGGGCAGTCATAGGGAAGGTTCATGGGGCAGTCATAGGAAAAGTTCATGGGGAAGTCATAGGGAAGGTTCATGGGGCAGTCATAGTGAAGGTTCATGGGGAAGTCATAAGGAAGGTTCATGGGGCAGTCATAGGGAAGGTTCATGGGGCAGTAATAGTGAAAATTCATGTGGCAGTGATAGGGAAGGTTCATGTGGCAGTCATAGGGAAGGTTCATGGGGCAGTCATAGTGAAGGTTCATTGGGCAGTGATAGGGAAGGTTCATGGGGCAGTCATAGGGAAGGTTCATGGGGCAGTCATAGGGAAAGTTCATGTTGCAGTCATAGGGAAGGTTCATGGGGCAGTCATAGGGAAGGTTCATGGGGCAGTCATAGGGAAGGTTCATTGAGCAGTCATAGGAAAGGTTCATGAGGCAGTCATAGGGAAGGCTCATGGGGCAGTCATAGGGAAGGTTCATGGGGCAGTCATAGGGAAAGTTTATGGAGCAGTCATAGGGAAGGTTCATGGGGCAGTCATAGGGAAAGTTCATGGGGCAGTCACAGGGAAGGTTCATGGGGCAGTCATACGGAATGTTCATGGGGCAGTCATAGGGAAGGTTCATGGGCAGTCATAGGGAAAGTTCATGGGACAGTCATAGGGAAGGTTCATGGGGCAGTCATAGAAAAAGTTCATGGGGCAGTCATAGGGAAGGTTCATGGGGCAGTCATAGATAAAGTTCATGGGGCAGTCATAGGGAAGGTTCATGGGGCAGTCATAGGGAAAGTTCATATTGCAGTCATAGGGAAGGTTCATGGGGCAGTCATAGGGAAAGTTTATGGGGCAGTCATAGGGAAGGTTCATGGGGCAGTCATAAGGAAAGTTCATGGGACAGTCATAGGGAAGGTTCATGGGGCAGTCATAAGGAAAGTTCATGGGACAGTCATAGGGAAGGTTCATGGGGCAGTCGTAGGAAAAGTTCATGGGGCAGTCATAGGGAAGGTTCATGGGGCAGTCATAAGGAAAGTTCATGTTGCAGTCATAGGGAAGGTTCATGGGGCAGTCATAGGGAAAGTTCATGGGGCAGTCATAGGGAAGGTTCATGGGGCAGTCATAGGGAAAGTTCATGGGGCAGTCATAGGAAAGGTTCATGGTGCAGTCATAGGGAAAGTTCATGTGGCAGTCATAGGGAAAGTTCATGGGTCAGTCATAGGGAAGGTTCATGGGGCAGTCATAGGGAAGGTTCATGGGGCAGTCATAGGGAAGGTTCATGGGGCAGTCATAAGGAAAGTTCATGTTGCAGTCATAGGGAAAGTTCATGGGGCAGTCATAGGGAAGGTTCATGGGGCAGTCATAAGGAAAGTTCATGTTGCAGTCATAGGGAAAGTTCATGGTGCAGTCATAGGGAAGGTTCATGGGGCAGTCGTAAGGAAAGTTCATGTTGCAGTCATAGGGAAAGTTCATGGGGCAGTCATAGGGAAGGTTCATGGGGCAGTCATAGGGAAGGTTAATGGGGTAAGGTGTTAGTATGGATCACATTCTTCTAGCAAGACTGAATATGTGACAGTTGCTTAGTGGGAACCAGAGATATTGATGTTTTCACTGTCATATTCCATCACACAGGATATATTTGTGTGTGTGTACTCACCTAGTTGTACTCACCTAGTTGTACTCACCTAGTTGTACTCACCTAGTTGTACTCACCTAGTTGTACTCACCTAGTTGAGGTTGCAGGGGTCGAGTCCAAGCTCCTGGTCCCGCCTCTTCACTGATCGCTACTAGGTCACTCTCACTGAGCCGTGAGCTTTATCATACCTCTGCTTAAAGCTATGTATGGATCCTGCCTCCACTACATCGCTTCCCAAACTATTCCACTTCCTGACTACTCTGTGGCTGAAGAAATACTTCCTAACATCCCTGTAATTCATCTGTGTCTTCAACTTCCAACTGTGTCCCCTTGTTACTGTGTCCAATCTCTGGAACATCCTGTCTTTGTCCACCTTGTCAATTCCTCTCAGTATTTTGTATGTCGTTATCATGTCCCCCCTATCTCTCCTGTCCTCCAGTGTCGTCAGGTTGATTTCCCTTAACCTCTCCTCGTAGGACATACCTTTTAGCTCTGGAACTAGTCTTGTTGCAAACCTTTGCACTTTCTCTAGTTTCTTCACGTGCTTGGCTAGGTGTGGGTTCCAAACTGGTGCCGCATACTCCAATATGGGCCTAACGTACACGTTGTACAGGGTCCTGAATGATTCCTTATTAAGATGTCGGAATGCTGTTCTGAGGTTTGCTAGGCGCCCATATGCTGCAGCAGTTATTTGGTTAATGTGCGCTTCAGGAGATGTGCCTGGTGTTATACTCACCCCAAGATCTTTTTCCTTGAGTGAGGTTTGTAGTCTCTGTCCCCCTAGACTGTACTCCGTCTGCGGTCTTCTCTGCCCTTCCTCAATCTTCATAACTTTGCACTTGGTGGGGTTGAACTCCAGGAGCCAATTGCTGGACCAGGTCTGCAGCCTGTCCAGATCCCTTTGTAGTTCTGCCTGGTCTTCGATCGAATGAATTCTTCTCATCAACTTCACGTCATCTGCAAACAGGGACACTTCGGAGTCTATTCCTTCCGTTATGTCGTTCACAAATACCAGAAACAGCACTGGTCCTAGGACTGACCACTGTGGGACCCTGCTGGTCACAGGTGCCCACTCTGACATCTCGCCACGTACCATGACTCGCTGCTGTCTTCCTGACAAGTATTCCCTGATCCATTGTAGTGCCTTCCCTGTTATCCCTGCTTGGTCCTCCAGTTTTTGCACTAGTCTCTTGTGTGGAACTGTGTCAAACGCCTTCGTGCAGTCCAAGAAAATGCAATCCATCCACCCCTCTCTCTCTCTTGTCTTACTGCTGTCACCATGTCACAGAACTCCAGTAGGCTTGTGACACAGGATTTCCCGTCCCTGAAACCATGTTGGCTGCTGTTGATGATATCATTCCTTTCTAGGTGTTCCACCACTCTTCTGACAATCTTCTCCATGACTTTGCATACTATACATGTAAGTGACACTGGTCTGTAGTTTAGTGCTTCATGTCTGTCTCCTTTTTTAAAGATTGGGACTACATTTGCTGTCTTCCATGCCTCAGGCAATCTCCCTGTTTCGATAGATGTATTGAATATTGTTGTTAGGGGTACACATAACGCCTCTGCTCCCTTTCTCAGGACCCATGGAGAGATGTTATCCGGCCCCATTGCCTTTGAGGTATCTAGCTCACTCAGAAGCCTCTTCACTTCTTCCTTGGTGTGTGTACTGTGTCCAGCACTTGGTGGTGTGCCCCACCTCTCCGTCTTTCTTGAGCCCCTTCTGTCTCCTCTGTGAACACTTCTTTGAATCTCTTGCTGAGTTCCTCACATACTTCACGGTCATTTCTTGTTGTCTCTCCTCCTTCCTTCCTTAGCCTGATTACCTGGTCCTTGACTGTTGTTTTCCTCCTGATGTGGCTGTATAACAGTTTCGGGTCAGATTTGGCTTTCGCTGCTATGTCGTTTTCATATTGTCGTTGGGCCTCCCTTCTCATCTGTGCATATTCATTTCTGGCTCTACGACTGCTCTCCTTATTCTCCTGGGTCCTTTGCCTTCTATATTTCTTCCATTCCCTAGCACACTTGGTTTTTGCCTCCCTGCACCTTTGGGTAAACCATGGGCTCGTCCTGGCTTTTTCATTATTCCTGTTACCCTTTGATACAAACCTCTCCTCAGCTTCCTTGCACATTGTTGCTACATATTCCATCATCTCATTAACTGGCTTCCCTGCCAGTTCTCTGTCCCACTGAACCCCATGCAGGAAGTTCCTCATTCCTGTGTAGTCCCCTCTCTTGTAGTTTGGCTTCATTCGTCCTGGCCTTCCTGCTTCCGCCTCCACTTGTAGCTCTACTGTGTATTCGAAGCTTAAAACCACATGATCGCTGGCCCCAAGGGGTCTGTCATATGTGATGTCCTCAATATCTGCGCTACTCAAGGTGAATACTAAGTTCAGTCTTGCTGGTTCATCCTCCCCTCTCTCTCTTGTAGTGTCCCTTACGTGTTGGTACATGAAGTTTTCCAGTACTACTTCCATCATCTTAGTCCTCCATGTATCTTGGCCCCCATGTGGCTCCAAGTTCTCCCAATCGATTTCCTTGTGGTTAAAGTCACCCATGATCAAGAGCTTTGCCCTGCATGCATGAGCTCTTCTGGCCACTGCAGCCAATGTGTCAACCATCGCTCTATTGCTCTCGTCATACTCTTGCTTTGGCCTCCTGCTGTCCTGTGGTGGGTTATATATCACTGCAATTACCACCGTGGGACCTCCAGAGTGAAGCGTTCCCACTATGTAATCACTTGCTTCTCCGCTGTCTCCTCTCTCCAGCTCATCAAAATTCCATCGGTTTTTTGTCAGCAGTGCCACTCCTCCACCCCCCTGTTCCTTCTGTCTTTTCTCAGGATCTGGTATCCCGTTGGAAAGATGGCATCTGTTATCATACCTATAAGCTTGGTTTCTGTGAGAGCTATGATGTCTGGTGATGCCTCTTTTACTCTTTCGTGCCACTCCTCCCACTTATTTGTTATTCCATCAGCGTTTGTGTACCATACCTTCAGTTTCCTTTCCAACACTGTGGTTTGGGGGGCCTTTGAGGGTTGGAGACTTGGTAGTGTACTGTTGGATTCTATAGCTGGGTGTTGGGTGGAAGCTGTGGGTATGGATTGTAGTTTGTGTTGGGATGGTGTGATAGGTTGTGGGGTTCTGAGGATAGTTGTGTGTGTGCTTGCCCTTGCTGCTCTGTTCTGCTCTGATTGACCTCTGCTGGATCCATCCTTGTCTCCTTTCCTAGCTCCTGTCTCCTCCTAGCTGCTGTCGTTCTGTTTGTGTTCTGTCTCTGTCTAGGAACACCCTCTTGTACTCTTCCGAGTATTTTAACCGTGGTTTCTCTTGGAGGATCCTGTTCCACACTGTTTCTGTCCTGAGAATCAGCTTGATCGGTCGTTTTCTCCCCTTCAAGTACCCCCGTATTCTCTGAAAATTTACAGCCTCGTCCATGTCTTCTCCACCTATTTTCGTGATAATTTTCTCAATCTCCTTTCTTTCTGCCTGCCGTCTTTCAGTGTGTGTCCTTTCCTCTCTCTCCTGAAGCCCATGGATAAACACTGATTTTGCCCTTTCCTCTTCCCATTGCCTCTCCCTCTGTGACTCTGGTTCCTGTCTGTACATTGTCATTTTCTCCCTTGATTTTTCCAGTGGCTCTTGGTAGCATGGTTGTGCCTCTGCATTCGACCTATCATCCTCTCTACCTGCACCCAGCTGCTCTTCCCTTTCATTCCTTGGCCCTTCTTGGCAGGCTGTTATGACCTTAGCATAATTCATATCTCCTTCCTTCCTGTTCGGCCTCTCAGCTTCATATGCGGTGTCTTCTCTGGTCACTGCCCCTGTAACTTGCCTCAGCCTGTTTACCTCATCTTCTAGGACCCTTATCCTGGTACTGCAGTTTCGACATGTGCCTCCCAATTCTTCTTCTCCTTCTCCAACCTCTTTTCCAATTTCACAGAAAGCTCTTTTTCCATTTTTTTCAGAAAAGTTTCCTAATTTTCTCTCCCACTCTTGTTCCATCCTTTTCCACTGCTCCTCCATCCACTCCTCCTTACCAGAACCATTCTCATCTGATCCCTGGTTCCTGCGAGTGTGTGTGTGTGTGTGTGTGTGTGTGTGTGTGTGTGTGTGTGTGTGTGTGTGTGTGTGTGTGTGTGTGTGTGTGTGTGTGTGTGTGTGTGTGTGTGTGTGTGTGTGTGTATATATATGTGTGTGTGTGTGTGTGTGTGTGTGTGTGTGTGTGTGTGTGTGTGTGTGTGTGTGTGTGTGTGTGTGTGTGTGTGTGTGTGTGTGTGTGTGTGTGTGTGTGTGTGTGTGTGTGTGTGTGTGTGTGTGTGTGTGTGTGTGTGTGTGTGTGTGTGTGTCTGTGTGTGTGTGTGTGTGTGTGTGTGTGTGTGTGTGTGTGTGTGTGTGTGTGTGTGTGTGTGTGTGTGTGTGTGTGTGTGTGTGTGTGTGTGTGTGTGTTTGTTTGAGGTGGTATACATTTTACCTTTGATGGGTTTCGAGAGTTTTGGCACAGCTCGGTCCTGGGCCAGGCTTGTGTCGTGCTTCTCTAGTCAAGCAGGCTGTTGCTGCTGACGGCCCTTTGGCCCGCATATCCATCACAGCCTTTCTGATCTGACAACTTGCAATGGTACTTATCAAAGCCCATTTTGAAGACTTACACTTTTTCCAGCAGTATTTGTCATATCTTCTGGTAAGATGTTCAGTAGTTTGGGACCACGGATGATAATATGGTGTTCTCTTATTGTGCCCCACGGCTCCTTTACTTTTCATTGTGCTTATTTTACACTTTCTCTCGTGTCTCTCACCCAGTATGTTGTTATGGCAGTCTGTAGATTTGGGACTAAGCCTTCAGGTGCCTTCCACATATATATTATTGTGTATCACTCTTTTCTCGGCTCCAGCGAGTACATATTCAGGACTCGAGGCATTCCCAGTAATTTAAATGCTCTATTGTCTGAATGAAGGCCGTAACTGATTTCTGCTTTTGTTCCATCTCTGATATCTCTCCTGCCCTGAATGGAGCTGTAAACAATGAACAATAGTCTAAGCGAGAAAGCATAAGCGATTTGGATAGTGTTGCCATTAGCACTGTGTCCTTCGCTTTGAATGTTCTTAATATCTTTCCTGTCTTTTTTTTTTTTTTGCTGTCATGTCATTTGCCTTATTGTGTTCTTTGAAAGAAAGAGCAACTGTCATTATTAATCCCAGGTCCTTCACTTGTTCCTTTCATTCTATTTGGTAAACCTTTTTTTATTTTGTATACAATATCCCTTTTGAGTCCTTCATTCTTTCCACATCTAAGCAGTTAGAAGTTTATCACCATTAAACGTCATGTTGTTCACCACTGTCCACTAGAAGATTTACATCTTCTTGCAGTTTTCCCTTGTCTTCTACCGAGGTGATTTTCATGTTTATTTTGTTATCCGCAGATAATGATACAGAACACCGACGAGTGTTTTTATCTGTGTCTGCTATGACGATATGAAACAGTAGAGGCTCCAGGACTGTGCCTCGGGGTACTTGAGTAGTTTACTGAAACTCTTTGTGTTTCACTTGTCAGAAAGTTGAATATCCATTTATCTACTCTCCCCGCTGTGCATATCGCCCACAATTTGTGTGGAATCTCTATTTTCGCATTTGTCAAACGTCTTCCAGAAATCCGTGTACACAATATTTGCGTTTTGGTTTCTTTTAACATAGGTAATTCTGTCATACTGGTTTGGTAGTTGTGACATGCATGAACTTCCCCTTTATCTTTGATATACCTTTGACGAGTTCCGAGAGCTCGACCTTAGGCCAGGCTCGTCTGGTCCTTGCCTGGTCAACCGGGCTGTTGTTGTTAGTGACCCGCTGACCAACATCTGGCACCTGGTGAAGATACCTGTCTAATTTCCTCTAGAAGATTTCTAAACTTGTCTCAGCAGTGTTTCTGATATCCTCGTGTAAGATGTTGAATAGCCTGGGACCAATGACGTAGTGTTTTCTTATTGTGCCCACTGCACCCCTGCTTTTCACTGGGTTTATTTTGCGCGTCCTCCCATATCACTCACTCCAGTATGTTATGGCAGTGTGCAAATTTCGAACAAGGCCCTCAAGGACTTACAGGTATGTATTATCATGTATCTCTCTCTCCTCCTCTCCAGTGAGTACGTATGTAAGACTTTACGACGTGCCCAGTAATTTAAATGCTTTATTGGCTCTACGTGGGAGGCAAACAATCTCTGTATCTGTCCCCGTTCTAAATTCACACTGAGTTTGGTTGCGCAGATTTTGCTGTTCCACAAAATATGTAATTTGGCGTCTCATAATGCTTTCGAGTACTTTTATGATGTGTGATGTCAAAGAAATTTTTGGCTAGCGTTGTACTGCCTCCTTTAATTAAAGGAGCTATATCTTCACTCTTTAAGACCTCTGGTATTTCATTTAGATCTTTCTCCAAAAGATGCTGAGTGCTCGTGCTGGAAGTATTTGTGTGTGATGGTGGTGGCTGCCTGAGCGGCATTATTGCCCACACTGCCACGTTCTCAGAACAACTTTAGGGAATGCAACTCACGTGAACTTGACCTTTTTTTTTTTTTGTTTCTCTGAGCTGAGAGGGACGGGGTAGCGGGTCGCCACAGTGAGGTGTCTTGACCGCAGCCAAATAGCGGTGGTGCTGGCACAGGTCCAGAACCCAAGGGACGCCTCTCCGACCTCCCTATCACCTGGGTATGTGATACCCGATGAATGGCTGACCTTTCAGAGGCGAGTGGATACAGCAGCAGACGGTGGAAACCTCACACACACACGCCGGAAACCTTGCCCGAGTTAATGTTTGCACACACACACAACAGGGCTTCCTGTGCAGGAACACTCTCACTGCAGACGACTACCATCCTCCCTCTGTCTCCCTCCCCCGGTCTGTCTCTGTCTCACCTGTAGAGAAAACGGCGAGCATCTCTCTGGTCTGGCCAGTCTGCCTGTGGCCGCCGATCGTGTTGGTTGTGTCACTCGCTCACATCTAATGTGACGCTCAGAATCAACCGACAGGAACATCACAACAGGATCCCCAACGCTCCACATCAAGAGGAACTCGGTAATCTCCACAGCAACAGAGAAAAAAAAAGCAGTGTTACTGGGTGGTCATTGAGGGAAGCCGCAGCCATGCAAAATCTAGACGCAACAGGAACTACCATAGTTATCACTATTCTGTTAGAAGGAACGTAACACCTGCTGCTGCTGCTGCTGCTGCTGCTGCTGCTGCTGCTCCCTCGCTCATCACCCAAGCTTCTTCACGCCTTCATCATCACCACCCAGTTCATCACACAACACGTCGCCAGTGTCACTGCAATACCGTGGACAGTGACCCACCACAACACGTCCTACAGAGCACATCGTCAGTACTCAGCTCTGTAATATCGTGAGCTTCAAACCTGATCCCTGTCATCAGAGCCCAAGCTTTCCCTGTCATCTAAAGCAAAATTAAGTCCCACTCGGAGGCAGAAAGCAGTCAATCTTGGGCGAGAATCACCACCTCGAGTACCTGGTCCTTGGCTCCTCCTTGACATTTCCTCATAGTATTTTTCAAGACGCAGCTGCAGGTGTAGACGTTACACTTATATCTCAAGACGCAGCTGCAGGTGTGAGCCCTTTAAGACAGCTGCAGGTGGGATCCCGTTCAGACAGCTGCAGGTGTGAGCCCTTTCAGACAGCTGCGGGTGTGAGGCCTTCAAGACAGCTGTAGGTGTGAGTCCATCACTCTGAGCGTGCAGGAGTGAGTGCCACAAGTAACCTTCAGCACGCAGCTTTAGCAGTGGGTGCTACACTTATCCTTCAGACCACAGTTGCGGGTGTGAGTGCCGCACTTTATCCATTGGTACGCAGCTTCAGGACTGGGTGCTACAACATGTGTGGTGAGGTGGATGTCTGGAGGATCAAGACAGTGGTAGTGAGCATCATCGTCCTCGCCTCAGCCTCCCGAGGTAAGTCTCCACGGGCTCTTGATCCGAGGAATTGAACTTATCCTCCTCTTCCTTGGATCAAGGTTGAATTCTCCTATTTTCTCCCAGTAGCTGTATGACCCCTAAAAGCTTAATGGTTCTCTATATTAATAATAATAATAATAATAATAATAATAATAATAATAATAATAATAATAATAATAATAATAATAATAATAATAATAATAATAATTGGTTCTAGTTTAACTTAGAACTCTGTGTATATTTATAATACAAGTAATGCAATATAGAATTACTTTCTAAATTAAATTACTCTTCGGTAAATAAGGGCATTAGTCTGTAAATTGTGGCACTATGTAAATTAAGGCATTACTCTGTAAATTAGTTTACTCTTTTGTAAATTAAGGTACTGTTGTAAATTAGGTCACTATGCAATCAGGGCCGTATTTAAATTAGGATACCTATGTAAATAGGAAACTATGTTAATAAGGGTACTGTAAATTATGGAATTAATGTGTAAATTAGGAACTGTTCTGTAAATTATGGCGCTTCTCTGGAAATTAGTTCACTATGTAAATTAGTGCACAACTCATAAATCAGGATATTACTTTGTAAATCAGAGCATCACTTATTAAATTAGGGCATTACTTTGTAAGTCAGGGCATTACTTTGTAAGTCAGGGCATTACTTTGTAAGTCAGGGCATTACTTTGTAAGTCAGGGCATTACTTTGTAAGTCAGGACATTACTTTGTAAGTCAGGGCATTACTTTGTAAATCAGGGCATTACTTTGTAAGTCAGGGCATTACTTTGTAAGTGAGGACATTACTTTGTAAGTCAGGGCATTACTTTGTAAGTCAGGGCATTACTTTGTAAGTCAGGGCATTACTTTGTAAGTCAGGGCATTACTTTGTAAGTCAGGGCATTACTTTGTAAGTCAGGGCATTACTTTGTAAGTCAGGGCATTACTTTGTAAGTCAGGACATTACTTTGTAAGTCAGGGCATTACTTTGTAAGTGAGGACATTACTTTGTAAGTCAGGGCATTACTTTGTAAGTCAGGGCATTACTTTGTAAGTCAGGGCATTACTTTGTAAGTCAGGGCATTACTTTGTAAGTCAGGGCATTACTTTGTAAGTCAGGGCATTACTTTGTAAGTCAGGGCATTACTTTGTAAGTCAGGACATTACTTTGTAAGTCAGGGCATTACTTTGTAAGTCAGGGCATTACTTTGTAAGTCAGGACATTACTTTGTAAGTCAGGACATTACTTTGTAAGTCAGGACATTACTTTGTAAGTCAGGGCATTACTTTGTAAGTCAGGGCATTACTTTGTAAATTAGGCCAATTGTAGATTAGGGCATTACTTTGTAAATTAGGGCATTATTCTGTAAATTAGGATTAAAAACAGGTAATAAATTAAAGTGTAGCATTTCTGGGGGAGAGCTAAACCCTAAAGGGTCATCAGAGCATGACCCCCTCAACTAGGGACCAAAGCTATAAATGGACCACCGCCAGTTTGTTGCCCCCCCACACCCATCCCCCCAAATTCATCACTAATTAGTCGTGTTGTATTTACGTAAATCGCTAAACCCGTGTGTGTCATTCAGCGTTCACCGACTTCAAGCATTTAATTAGACCAAGGCTGCTAATTTCTTTATGTTATCAGCGTGTGAGTGTCAGGTGCTGAGAAAAGATGAATGTTAATAGTGGGCTACAATACCGTCAGACATGCTATGTTGTGTGTGCAGGAACACATGCTATGTTGTGTGTGCAGGAACACATGCTATGTTGTGTGTGCAGGAACACATGCTATGTTGTGTGTGCAGGAACACATGCTATGTTGTGTGCATGAACACATGCTATGTTGTGTACAGGAACACATGCTATGTTGTGTGTGCTGGGACACATGCTATGTTGTGTGTGTTGGGACACATGCTATGTTGTGTGCGCAGGAACACATGCTATGTTGTGTGCATGAACACATGCTATGTTGTGTACAGGAACACATGCTATGTTGTGTGTGCTGGGACACATGCTATGTTGTGTGTGTTGGGACACATGCTATGTTGTGTGTGCAGGAACACATGCTATGTTGTGTGTGCTGGAACACTTGCTATGTTGTGTGCATGAACACATGCTATGTTGTGTGTGCTGGAACACATGCTATGTTGTGTGTGCAGGAACACATGCTATGTTGTGTGTGCTGGAACACTTGCTATGTTGTGTGTGCAGGAACACATGCTATGTTGTGTGTGCAGGAACACATGCTATGTTGTGTGTGCAGGAACACATGCTATGTTGTGTGTGCAGGAACACTTGCTATGTTGTGTGCATGAACATATGCTATGTTGTGTGTGCTGGAACACTTGCTATGTTGTGTGCATGAACACATGCTATGTTGTGTGTGCTGGGACACATGCTATGTTGTGTGTACTGGAACACATGCTATGTTGTGTGTGCAGGAACACATGCTATGTTGTGTGTGCAAGAACACATGCTATGTTGTGTGTGCTGGAACACTTGCTATGTTGTGTGCATGAACACATGCTATGTTGTGTGTGCTGGAACACTTGCTATGTTGTGTGCATGAACACATGCTATGTTGTGTGTGCTGGGACACATGCTATGTTGTGTGTACTGGAACACATGCTATGTTGTGTGTGCAGGAACACATGCTATGTTGTGTGTGCTGGAACACTTGCTATGTTGTGTGCATGAACACATGCTATATTGTGTGTGCAGGAACACATGCTATGTTGTGTGCGCAGGAACACATGCTATGTTGTGTGTGCAGGAACACTTGCTATGTTGTGTGCATGAACACATGCTATGTTGTGTGTGCTGGAACACTTACTATGTTGTGTGTGCTGGAACACTTGCTATGTTGTGTGCATGAACACATGCTATGGTGTGTGTGCAGGAACACTTGCTATGTTGTGTGCATGAACACATGCTGTGTTGTGTGTGCAGGAACACTTGCTATGTTGTGTGCATGAACACATGCTATGTTGTGTGTGCTGGAACACTTGCTATGTTGTGTGTGTATGAACACTTGCTATGTTGTGTGTGCAGGAGCACTTGCTATGTTGTGTGCATGAACACATGCTATGTTGTGTGTGCATGAACACATGCTATGTTGTGTGCATGAACACATGCTATGTTGTGTGTGCTGGAACACATGCTATGTTGTGTGTGTATGAACACTTGCTATGTTGTGTGTGCATGAACACATGCTATGTTGTGTGCATGAACACATGCTATGTTGTGTGTGCATGAACACATGCTATGTTGTGTGTGTATGAACACATGCTACGTTGTGCATGAACACTTGCTATGTTGTGTGTGCATGAACACATGCTATGTTGTGTGTGCATGAACACATGCTATGTTGTGTGCATGAACACATGCTATGTTGTGTGCATGAACACATGCTATGTTGTGTGTGCTGGGACACCTGCTATGTTGTGTGTGCAGGAATACATACTGTGTTGTGTGTGCAGGAACACTTGCTATGTTGTGTGTGCAGGAACACTTGCTATGTTGTGTGTGCAGGAACACATACTATGTTGTGTGTGCAGGAACACTTGCTATGTTGTGTGTGCAGGAACACTTGCTATGTTGTGTGTGCAGGAACACTTGCTATGTTGTGTGTGCAGGAACAACGGTACTTGGGAGTTTGTTCCACTCATCCACAACTCTATTACCAAACCAGTACTTTCCTATATCCCTCCTGAATCTGAATTTTTCCAACTTAAAACCATTGCTGCGAGTCCTGTCTAGGCTAGATATTATCAGCACACTATTTACATCCCCTTTATTTATTCCTGTCTTCCACTTATAAACCTCAATCATATCCCCCCTAATTCTACGTCTTTCTAGAGAGTGCAGTTTCAGGGCCCTTAGTCTATCCTCATAGGGAAGGTTTCTGATACATGGGATCATCTTTGTCATCCTCCTTTGTACATTTTCCAGAGAATTTATATCCATTCTGTAATACGGTGACCAAAACTGTGCAGCATAATCTAAATGAGGCCTAACCAAGGATGTATAGAGTTGAAGAACAACCTGAGGACTCCTATTATTTATGCTTCTTGATATGAAGCCAAGGATTCTATTAGCTTTATTGCGAACACTTATGCACTGTTGTCTTGGTTTCAGATTACTGCTAACCAGAACTCCTAAATCTTTTTCGCAATCCGTAATATTAAGATCTACATTATTTAGTTTATATGTGGCATGGTTATTGTCCTGTCCAACATTTAGAACTTTGCATTTGTCTATATTAAACTGCATCTGCCACTTCTCCGACCACTGCATCAGTCTATTCAAATCTTCCTGGAGTGCTCGAATGTCCTCGTCAGAATGAATTCGACGGCCTATTTTGGTGTCATCGGCAAACTTGCCGATGTCGCTCTTTATGCCCTCATCTATGTCGTTTATGTAGATTGTGAACAGCAGGGGGCCCAACACTGACCCCTGTGGAACACCGCTCGTGACGCTTCCCCACTCTGATTTCTCCCCATTTATGCAAACTCTCTGCTGCCTATTTGTCAACCATGCCTCTATCCAGGAAAAAATTTCTCCTCCTATTCCATGTGCTTTAATTTTCCTCAATAGTCTCTGATGTGGGACCCTGTCAAAAGCCTTACTGAAGTCCATATACACAATATCATATTCGTTACCATGATCTACCTCCTCAAATACCTTAGTGAAAAAAGTTAATAAATTCGTAAGGCAGGAACGTCCCTTTGTAAAACCATGCTGAGATTCGTTGATTAATTTATGCTTTTCAAGGTGGCTACGAACTGCCTCGGCAATTATTGATTCCATAAATTTTCCCACTATGGAGGTTAGGCTTATTGGTCTATAGTTCGAAGCTAAGGACCTGTCACCTGTTTTGAAAATAGGTATCACATTTGCCATTTTCCACTTATCTGGCACCATGCCAGTTTGTAGTGATATGTTGAAAAGATTAGCCAAAGGTGTGCTAAGCTCCTCTTTACATTCCTTTAGAACCCTTGCATACAGTTCATCAGGGCCTGGGGATTTGTTAGGTTTTAATTTATCTATTTGCCTAAGGACCATGTCACTTGTGACCCTAATAGTGCACAGTTTATTATCGTCCTGTTCTACATAATTTATCATTACTGGAATATCACTGGTATCCTCCTGTGTAAAAACTGAGAGGAAGTATGTGTTAAAAATTCTACACATTTCCTTATCACTGTCAGTGAGCTGACCCGAGGAACTTTTGAGTGGGCCTATCTTGTCCCTGATCTTACTTCTGTATACCTGAAAGAATCCTTTTGGGTTAGTCTTCGATTCTCTTGCAACTTTAACCTCATAATCTCTTTTTGCTTTTCTAATTCCCTTTTTTATTTCTCTCTTTAACTGAATATATCGATTTCTTAATTGCCCCTCTCCTCTTTTGATTTGCCTATATATGCCTCTCTTTTGACCAATCAGATATTTTAATCTATTGTTCATCCATTTAGGATCATTTTTGTTTGATCTGATTTCCCTATTTGGAACATAATTTGACTGAGCAGCTAGAACTATGCCCTGGAAAGCATCATATCGGCAACCATCACCACCTACCTGACCCCTAGTCAGGTCATTCCAGTTCAGCCCACCTAAGTAATTTTTCAGTCCTATGAAATCAGCCAAGCGAAAGTCAGGGACGGAGACTTGATTGCCATTATTAGGGGAATTCCATGATATGTTAAAACTGAGTGATTTGTGATCACTCTCCCCAAGCTCATCATTAACCTCAAGATTATTAATTAGTGTTTCCCTACTGGCAAGAACCAAGTCAAGGAGGTTATTTCCCCTAGTTGGCTCTGTCACAAACTGTTTTAAAAAACAATCCTGGATCGTATCAAGAAAGTCACCCGACTCTAAATTTCCTGTCAAATTGCTCCAGTCAATCTGTCTATAGTTGAAATCTCCCATTAGCACAACATTTTCGTATGTAGATGCCTTACGAATTTCGTCCCATAGAAGTTTACTGCACTCCCTATCAAGATTTGGGGCCCTGTAAATCACACCCAAAATTAGTTTTTCTCGGCCCTCGAGAAGCTGTAACCAAACAGATTCAGTGGCTGACGCTTCTAATTTAATATCTTGTCTAACACAACAATTTAAATTGTCTCTGACATACATCGCTACTCCACCACCTTTCCTGTTGACCCTGTCAGTGTGGAATAATTTATAGCCTTGTATGTGACATTCAGATGGCATCTCTCTATCTTTCAGATTGAGCCAGGTCTCTGTTATAGCAATAATATCTATGTTTCCTGCACTTGCAATTAATCTTAGCTCATCTATCTTATTTCTAACACTCCTGCTATTAGTATAGTAAACCTTAAGGGAGCTAGTCCCTTGCTGCCCTCTGCTGTCCCCCTTTGTTTTCTGACCTGTTCTATTGTCTTTATTTATAACTTCATGCTGAATGCCTTTTATACATTTACTGTTTCCAACCCTAGTGTTGCAACCTGCTTGTTTCCCACACACACCCATACCTCTATCTTCCATCAGTTTAAAATCATAGGCATTTCACCAATGGCCTTCTCAATCGAGTCTGCAAGTGCTACCACCCCTGCCCCAGAGAGATGAACCCCATCCCTTGCATACATATCATGTTTGCCATAAAAGTTGTTCACTTGATATGTTGTGTGTGCAGGAACACTTGCTATGTTGTGTGTGCAGGAACACATACTATGTTGTGTGTGCAGGAACACATACTATGTTGTGTGTGCAGGAACACTTGCTATGTTGTGTGTGCAGGAACACATACTATGTTGTGTGTGCAGGAACACTTGCTATGTTGTGTGTGCAGTAACACATACTATGTTGTGTGTGCAGGAACACTTGCTATGTTGTGTGTGCAGGAACACATACTATGTTGTGTGTGCAGGAACACTTGCTATGTTGTGTGTGCAGTAACACATACTATGTTGTGTGTGCAGGAACACTTGCTATGTTGTGTGTGCAGGAACACATACTATGTTGTGTGTGCAGGAACACTTGCTATGTTGTGTGTGCAGTAACACATACTATGTTGTGTGTGCAGGAAGACTTGCTATGTTGTGTGTGCAGTAACACATACTATGTTGTGTGTGCAGGAAGACTTGCTATGTTGTGTGTGCAGTAACACATACTATGTTGTGTGTGCAGGAACACTTGCTATGTTGTGTGTGCAGGAACAAGGGAAATACAGAGACGATCACACCATCTTAATTTCTTCACTGTTTCTGCTGTCTCCATATTTTCCACCTCCGTATTCGACTGATGAAGCCCACACTGGGCGAAACGTTTCTGAATAAATATACCCAAATGTTGCACGAGTGTCTTATCTACTCGTCGGTATTGTATACTCTTATTATGTTCATAAAATGTTTGGCAGGCAAGTAACGGAGACAAGAGTAGAAAGAGACCATGGAGTAATCATAAGTAATGAAAAATACCAATTGCTGCCTGTCTACAAGCAGCACAACTGACACAATGCTTGGATTCATAGCAATAAACTTGGAGTACAGAGCACCAGATACTACTTGTTAGACAGCGTCTTGAATATCCCGTCCAGTTTTGGCCTCCAGATTACACTAGAAGGCAAAGATGTACTGGAAAGGGTTTAGAAAAAAGCTAACAAAGTCGTACCATCACTCAGAAACAAATCTTACACAGACACAGACTTACAGCATTCAGTCTTTTCTCTCTCTCAGGACGTGGAAACTGCAAGATCTCATTCTAACCTTTAAGATACTTAATGACTTTGACTTTAACACGAAGGACTATCTGAAGTGCCAAGTGAGTCAATAACCTACAGCAACTTAATGAAGCTGCGACGCTGAAAATGCAACTCGTTGATGCAATGGTTTGCAAACAGAATTATAGCAGAATGCGATAAGCTAATACTGTAAAAGAGAAGACAATACAGTCGTTCAAGGACCAGTTGGATATGCATCTTGCAAGTGTAAGTTTCAACAAAATACTACGCTGGGGCAGTCTGAAGTCAAGGATTCCTGATGTGTATTCAGCAATTGCATCAGAAATTGTCAAAGACTCAACCAAGTTAATAAGAGTAGTAGTAATGGTAGTGATGGTAGTAGGACCACTGGTACACACACCTCTGGTAGTAACAGTGGTGTAACACAAGTAGTTAACACAGAAACAGTACTAATTAAGTAGGGATACTTGTATCCCTCCTCCTCCATCCACTTCCATCTATCATATAAACTACTTTCCATTTATTTTCAATATGGTATGATATGTTTTCGGTACTGTTTTCAAGGCGGCGGCAGCTGGAAGATGGGGAACAAATCTTTTCATTTTCTACCCTTGATTTATACATTAGATAAAATACACAATACAAGAGATACTTCTCAGAAGATAGTCTTGGTGTGGACCTCCAAGTCTCTGTTATCTCTCTGCCTCATGTACTCCCGTATGCAATTTATCTTCCTTCAATAGGAAATAAGTGTTTTAATATTGGTGAAAGGCTCTTGATCCAAATAATTGGAGCTACCCTCCCCTTGGCTTTATATTAAAAATTATAAATAATAGGAGTCCTCAGGTTACACGTCAACTTTACACATCTCTGGTGAGGCCTCATTTAGATTACGCTGTGCAGTTCTGGTCTCCATATTACAGAATGGGGATAAATACTCTGGAAAACATAGAGAAGAATGATGAAGTTGATCCCATGTACCAGAAATCTCTCTTAGGAAGATAGGCCGAGGGCACCGAATTTGCACTCTTTGGAAAGACTAGAATTAGGGGAGATATGATTGAGGTGCACAGTCTGGAATAAAGGAGAAATGAATAACATGATGAAACTATCCAGTTGAGACAGGACTGGCATCAATGGGCTCAAGTTAGTGAAATTTAGATTAAGATCCATTTATGGATATGGATTATGGAAAGTCTGACTCTGACTAATTTTACTCGCTATGTGGTTATAGGTCCTGTAACAGCACAGTGAGTTAGTCATGGCACTAGCAAATAATTATAGTTAACATTTAATAATGTTAATGTATAAATGGTGCACGTTTGAAGGAGCGAATAATCAAGGACTTTTAGTGTTTAATAAATAAAACAACAAAATTTGTATCTGTGTGTGTGTGTGTGTGTGTGTGTGTGTGTGTGTGTTTGTTCAGCTGTAAATAGAATTTGGATAAGTAAGATTTCTTTTTTTGCCTGTGTTCCTTGAGTCATCTTCAGCGTGAGTCAAGGTCACCAGGATCACGATTGTGCTCACCTGGGTCTCTCCTGTCCTCTCTTCCTCTGTTCTGTCATCCCTTAGTCTGGTCTGTCCTGTCTTACTTTAGTCCACTCTGTTTTCCTATCTTCTGTCTTCGCTCAGTCTCTACTGTTCTCTCTTCCTCTTCTTTGTCTTCAGTATGTTCTTATTTTCCTCAGCTACCCGGGTTACAAATTTCATTAGTTTTGGGAACTTAATTTTTCATTTTGTTTTGGTATGAATATCAATGGTAATGCTTGTGAAAAAACCTTCCCAGTGTAGCAGGAGTTTTCAGAAACTTTCTCACGACATCGCCGTTAAGGCAGAGTACCAGAGTACGGTATGAACCTTGGTAATAGATACCGACAATCTGATTTAAAACAGCACGTAAACAAACGTTTCTATCTTGAGACCCTGATCACTTCTAACTTCTGTGTGTTAGTGATCAAGGTCACCAGGATCGATACGTTTTTCTAATAAATATGTCTTGGTGTTTGCTCACGTGTCTATGTAAACTAACGCGGGACATCGAGTCCTTCACCTGAGGTACCAGGGTACAGGCAGAGAAATGCCTTTTATCCAGGTGAGGTGACCTCATCTCTGGTTGCTACCCGAGAGAATACTTTTGCCTGCTTCGTGAATGTTGTTCTTAGTCAAAACAACCCCCCTTTTCCAAGCATCAAACATGCGTGGCGTGTCACAGCTAGAAACATTCTGCAACCAGTGAATGTTCAAGATTTTCCAAGTCTTGTTGGATATTGTCTGACCTAAGGAATAGATCAAAGGAACTGAAATACGGCAGTATTTTTTTTTTTTGAAGGGAATGGAGATTACCTTCCCTTCGTTCTGATTGGACTGGGGAAACACGAATTATTAGCGACGTGTTTTACATCCTGAAACGTCCAGTACAATGACTTAATATTGCAGTCTTTTTGTCATGCAGTTTCTGGCAGAACTTTTCAAGGGATATTTTTATACAGACATAATCTGCTGAAAGCTCATCAGCCAGAAGGTTGTCATATGAATGTAGCTACTATTGTCCAGCGTCAGTCGACGGCTTCTTGCTGTAATCATGGCATTCAGAAATCATGTTATAAATGGTTTAGAAATCCGACAAGTTGAAAAATGAAACGCTTGTACATCAGACCGATGAAGCTACACAGTGGCTTCATCGGTCCAGTACAAAGAAGAATGGTGGAAAAAAGGGAGTTTAAGGTAATAGTACCTCAGCCTAGAATCGATGTGTTCAGCTACACTTTGGTATCTTTATTGCCGAAATGTTTCGCTTACAACACATGCTTTTTCAGTCAAAAAGAAAATGTCCTGTGACTGCTGTGGCTACAGTTCTGCCATGATCATGAGTCTCAGTGTGACTTCTGTGACCACAGCTCTGCCATGATCATGAGTCTCAATGTGACTGCTGTGACCACAGCTCTGCCATGATCATGAGTCCCAGTGTGACTGCTGTGACCACAGCTCTGCCATGATCATGAGTCTCAATGTGACTGCTGTGACCACAGCTCTGCCATGATCATGAGTCCCAGTGTGACTGCTGTGACCACAGCTCTGCCATGATCATGAGTCTCAATGTGACTGCTGTGACCACAGCTCTGCCATGATCATGAGTCCCAGTGTGACTGCTGTGGCCACAGCTCTGCCATGATCATGAGTCCCAGTGTGACTGCTGTGGCTACAGCTCTGCCATGATCATGAGTCCCAGTGTGACTGCTGTGGCCACAGCTCTGCCATGATCATGAGTCCCAGTGTGACTGCTGTGGCCACAGCTCTGCCATGATCATGAGTCCCAGTGTGACTGCTGTGACCACAGCTCTGCCATGACCATAAGTCCCAGTGTGACTGCTGTGGTCACAGCTCTGCCATGATCATGAGTCCCAGTGTGACTGCTGTGACCACAGCTCTGCCATGATCATGAGTCCCAGTGTGACTGCTGTGACCACAGCTCTGCCATGATCATGAGTCCCAGTGTGACTGCTGTGGTCACAGCTCTGCCATGATCATGAGTCCCAGTGTGACTGCTGTGACCACAGCTCTGCCATGATCATGAGTCCCAGTGTGACTGCTGTGACCACAGCTCTGCCATGATCATGAGTCCCAGTGTGACTGCTGTGACTACAGCTCTGCCATGATCATGAGTCCCAGTGTGACTGCTGTGACCACAGCTCTGCCATGATCATGAGTCCCAGTGTGACTGCTGTGGTCACAGCTCTGCCATGATCATGAGTCCCAGTGTGACTGCTGTGGTCACAGCTCTGCCATGATCATGAGTCCCAGTGTGACTGCTGTGGTCACAGCTCTGCCATGATCATGAGTCCCAGTGTGACTGCTGTGACCACAGCTCTGCCATGATCATGAGTCCCAGTGTGACTGCTGTGGTCACAGCTCTGCCATGATCATGAGTCCCAGTGTGACTGCTGTGGCCACAGCTCTGCCATGATCATGAGTCCCAGTGTGACGGAAGCAAAGTGAATCTTCAGCAGTTCTTGGAGACCTGATCTCTAACATCAACTGAGGAAACTAATTTCAGTGTGGAAACCACCTAGGCAAAGGACAAACAAATATAAGTCCCTATCAGAAGGTTAAGTGGCCACATTGGTCATAACTTTCCTTCACAAGGGCTGATCAAAGGTGAGGACGCGTGTTACTTGGCAGCATTCAGCCTCTGCATACACAAATTGTAATGATGAGTAAACACAACGGACGTCGCTTGCATTCATGTCTGTCCTTGGCACATAAATGGGTGATTGTCTTGGATGGCTTCCTTGACTCGCAGCCTTCGTCATTCCTGACTAACCAGGCTTTGGCGAACGTAATGGCCATGCATTTTACAGAGATCTGGTTTCAGTGTTGGGTCGTCATAGCGGAGATTAGACACTTCATAGATCCGTGTGTGGTCACTACTGTATATTCCCTTAAAATATTTAATGTTTATCTTCCCGATTGTTGATGCATGATTTGTAGGACAATATCTTGGCACTGTTGTTTACTTGGAGGCGTCACTGAAGCTATTATAACTATGGAATGTGTTGAATGCATCAAGTGTGTTTACGTTGTGATCATCGTTGTGTGTCAAAAACCGTACAAAGTTATAGTTGTATTTTGGGATCTTGATGCACTGAGGTCAAGCCTCTTCTTTTCGGAGTGAGATGACCTGAATCCTTGACTGATTAGCGACTCAGTCAGTTACTGTGACCCAGAGTGGTGAAGCATCTGAATGGCTAGACAGCTCTGAGGTGCTGCGACCAGGAGTCTGGGTCAAGCAGCTTCAACAATGGTCTGGCCAGTTGATGCAATCTTTACGTCTGCCTTTTTTTTCATTGGATAACGTTTATAACAGCAGCCGCAAAGTTTGTGGTAAGACAATCATGTTCTCTTTCAAAGACGAGAAACTGTCACGAATAGGGTACAATATTCTTCATGAGAGTTGCAGTTTTGTTCACAATACTATTTTTCCACACGTCAGAGTCTACCAGTTAAGGTATTTAGTAAAAATTCTTCATGAGGGATGTTGCAGTGCTCATGAAAGTTACCACTCTGCCCTTCCCATATATGTTATTAATGACTAAGTTGTCCCCGAAGTGTTGTACGATCTTTGCCATCACGTAATTAACACTGTAGGCGTCATAATAATAATAATAATAATAATAATAATAATAATAATAATAATAATAATAATATCTTTATTTACTACAAATACATGTACAAGTTATATAGAGTATAGCTGACATCAATGACTTACTACTATATAGAAAGCCACTTGTTATGCTGAGCATTTCAGGCAAATTAGATCAGTTTTGTCCCAGGATGCGACCTACACCAGTCGACTAACACCCAGGTACCCATTTTAAACTGATGGGTGAACAGGGACAGGGACAGTAGGTGTCTTATGGAAATACACCCCTAATGTTTTTCAGCCGTATCGGAGGAGAATCGAACCCCTGACCTCAGTGTGTGAGCTGAGTGCGCTAGTGATCTAGCTACGGGACATTCCATCTACACAAGATGAGACAATTGTAGTTACCCGTTTATCATCAGACCCTCTAAAATAGTCCGCCAGTTGAACGTTGTATATTTACAAGTGTCGAAGGATTGACCGAGTTTAGATTTTTTAGCATAATTGGTGAGCTAGTAGATTACGAGGACCAGTTTTCCTCCTCAGAACGTTGTGTTGCATACTTGATGGTAAATATTATCCGTGACGATCAAATCTTGCACAAACATGATTCCACTATAAACACTGTGATCCCAGTCGTCACTTTGAGCTTTGTATATGTGATGGATGGGTCGTTGAAGATCAGTGAGTCTCACAAGGAAGACTTCACAGCGTCTCCCTCCCTCCCTCCCTCCCTCCCGTCAGAACATGCAGTGTTCATCCGTGATCCCGAGAACGAAGCATATCACTCTCTGAACGTTTTCTCTCAGTTTTCTAAAGCAATAATTGTGTTCTGCAGCAGTCATCATCTGTTCTTATGTTATTTTGTTCTAATTCCGTGTGGGCTAGCTTGTGTGTGTGTGTGTGTGTGTGTGTGTGTGTGTGTGTGTGTGTGTGTGTGTGTGTGTGTGTGTGTGTGTGTGTGTGTGTGTGTGTGTGTGTGTGTGGGTGTGTGTGTGTGTGTGTGTGTGTGTGTGTGTGCGTGTGTGTGTGTGTGTGTGTGTGTGTGTGTGTGTGTGTGTGTGTGTGTGTGTGTGTGTGTGTGTGTGTGTGTGTGTGTGTGTGTGTGTGTGTGTGTGTGTGTGTGTGTGTGTGTGTGTGTGTGTGTGTGTGTGTGTGTGTGTGTGTGTGTGTGTATGTGTGTGTGTACTCACCTAGTTGTACTCACCTAGTTGAGGTTGCGGGGGTCGAGTCCGAGCTCCTGGCCCCGCCTCTTCACTGATCGCTACTAGGTCACTCTCCCTGAGCCGTGAGCTTTATCATACCTCTGCTTAAAGCTATGTATGGATCCTGCCTCCACTACATCGCTTCCCAAACTATTCCACTTACTGACTACTCTGTGGCTGAAGAAATACTTCCTAACATCCCTGTGATTCATCTGTGTCTTCAGCTTCCAACTGTGTCCCCTTGTTACTGTGTCCAATCTCTGGAACATCCTGTCTTTGTCCACCTTGTCAATTCCTCTCAGTATTTTGTATGTCGTTATCATGTCCCCCCTATCTCTCCTGTCCTCCAGTGTCGTCAGGTTGATTTCCCTTAACCTCTCCTCGTAGGACATACCTCTTAGTTCTGGGACTAGTCTTGTTGCAAACCTTTGCACTTTCTCTAGTTTCTTTACGTGGTTGGCTAGGTGTGGGTTCCAAACTGGTGCCGCATACTCCAATATGGGCCTAACGTACACGGTGTACAGGGTCCTGAACGATTCCTTATTAAGATGTCGGAATGCTGTTCTGAGGTTTGCTAGGCGCCCATATGCTGCAGCAGTTATTTGGTTGATGTGCGCTTCAGGAGATGTGCCTGGTGTTATACTCACCCCAAGATCTTTTTCCTTGAGTGAGGTTTGTAGTCTCTGCCCCCCTAGACTGTACTCCGTCTGCGGTCTTCTTTGCCCTTCCCCAATCTTCATGACTTTGCACTTGGTGGGATTGAACTCCAGGAGCCAATTGCTGGACCAGGTCTGCAGCCTGTCCAGATCCCTTTGTATTTCTGCCTGGTCTTCGATCGAATGAACTCTTCTCATCAACTTCACGTCATCTGCAAACAGTGACACCTCGGAGTTTATTCCTTCCGTCATGTCGTTCACAAATACCAGAAACAGCACTGGTCCTAGGACTGACCCCTGTGGGACCCCACTGGTCACAGGTGCCCACTCTGACACCTCGCCTCGTACCATTACTCGCTGCTTTCTTCCTGACAAGTATTCCCTGATCCATTGCAGTGCCTTCCCTGTTATTCCTGCTTGGTCCTCCAGTTTTTGCACTAATCTCTTGTGTGGTACTGTGTCAAACGCCTTCTTGCAGTCTAAGAAAATGCAATCCACCCACCCCTCTCTCTCTTCTCTTACTGCTGTCACCATGTCATAGAACTCCAGTAGGTTTGTGACACAGGATTTCCCGTCTCTGAAACCATGTTGTCTGCTGGTGATGAGATCATTCCTTTCTAGATGTTCCACCATTCTTCTCCTGACAATCTTTTCCATGATTTTGCATGCTATACATGTCAGTGACACTGGTCTGTAGTTTAGTGCTTCATGTCTGTCTCCTTTTTTAAAGATTGGTACCACATTTGCTGTCTTCCATGCCTCAGGCTATCTCCCTGTTTCGATAGATGTATTGAATATTGTTGTTAGGGGTACACATAGCACCTCTGCTCCCTCTCTCAGGACCCATGGAGAGATGTTATCTGGCCCCATTGCCTTTGAGGTATCTAGCTCACTCAGAAGCCTCTTCACTTCTTCCTCGGTTGTGTGTACTGTGTCCAGCACATGGTGGTGTACCCCACCTCTCCGTCTTTCTGGAGCCCCTTCTGTCTCCTCTGTGAACACTTCTTTGAATCTCTTGTTGAGTTCCTCACATACTTCACTGTCATTTCTTGTTGTCTCTCCTCCTTCCTTCCTTAGCCTGATTACCTGGTCTTTGACGGTTCTTTTCTTCCTGATGTGGCTGTATAACAGCTTCGGGTCAGATTTGGCTTTTGCTGCTATGTCGTTTTCATATTGACGTTGGGCCTCCCTTCTTATCTGTGCATATTCGTTTCTGGCTCTACGACTGCTCTCCTTATTCTCCTGGGTCCTTTGCCTTCTATATTTCTTCCATTCCCTAGCACACTTGGTTTTTGCCTCCTTGCATCTTTGAGTGAACCATGGGCTCATCCTGGCTTTTTCATTATTCCTGTTACCCTTGGGTACAAACCTCTCCTCAGCCTCCTTGCACATTTTGACTACATATTCCATCATCTCATTAACTGGTTTCCCTGCCAGTTCTCTGTCCCACTGAACCTCATTCAGGAAGTTCCTCATTCCTGCGTAGTCCCCTTTCCTGTAGTTTGGTTTCATTCGTCCTGGCCTTCCTGCTTCCCCCTCCTGTGTGTGTGTGTGTGTGTGTGTGTGTGTGTGTGTGTGTGTGTGTGTATACGTGTGTGTGTGTGTGTGTGTGTGTGTCTGTGTGTGTGTGTGTATGTGTGTGTGTTTGTGTGTGTGTGTGTGTGTGTGTGTGTGTGTGTGTGTGTGTGTGTGTGTACGTGTGTGTGTGTGTGTGTACTCACCTAATTGTACTCACCTAATTGTGGTTGCAGGGGTCGAGACTCAGCTCCTGGCCCCGCCTCTTCACTGATCGCTACTGGATCCTCTCTCTCTCTGCTTCCTGAGCTTTGTCATACCTCTTCTTAAAACTATGTATGGTTCCTGCCTCCACTACTTCACTTGCTAGGCTATTCCACTTGCTGACAACTCTATGACTGAAGAAATACTTCCTAACGTCCCTGTGACTCGTCTGAGTCTTCAGCTTCCAGTTGTGACCCCTTGTCCCTGTGTCCCCTCTCTGGAACATCCTATCTCTGTCCACCTTGTCTATTCCCCGCAGTATCTTGTATGTCGTTATCATGTCTCCCCTGACCCTTCTGTCCTCCAGTGTCGTCAGTCCGATTTCCCTTAACCTTTCCTCGTACGACATTCCCTTGAGCTCTGGGAATAGCCTTGTTGCAAACCTTTGTACTTTCTCTAACTTCTTGACGTGCTTGACCAGGTGTGGGTTCCAGACTGGTGCTGCATACTCCAGTATGGGCCTAACATACACAGTGTACAGTGTCTTGAACGATTCCTTAGTAAGGTATCGGAACGCTATTCTCAGGTTTGCCAGGCGCCCGTATGCTGCAGCGGTTATTTGGTTGATGTGTGCCTCCGGTGATGTGCTCGGTGTTATGGTCACCCCAAGGTCTTTCTCCCTGAGTGAGGTCTGTAGTCTTTGTCCACCTAGCCTATACTCTGTCTGCGGTCTTCTTTGCCCCTCCCCAATCTTCATGACTTTGCATTTGGCTGGATTGAATTCGAGAAGCCAGTTACTGGACCACATGTCCAGCCTCTCCAGGTCTCTTTGCAGTCCTGCCTTATCCTCGTCCGATTTAATTCTTCTCATCAACTTCACGTCATCTGCGAACAGGGACACTTCAGAGTCTATTCCTTCCATCATGTCGTTCACATATATCAAAAATAGCACTGGTCCTAGTACTGACCCATGTGGGACCCCGCTCGTAACAGGCGCCCACTGTGATACCTCTTCACGTACCATGACTCGTTGCTGCCTCCCTGTCAGGTATTCCCTTATCCATTGCAGTGCCCTTCCTTTTACGTGTGCCTGATCCTCCAGCTTCTGCACTAATCTCTTGTGGGGAACTGTGTCAAAGGCCTTAATGCAGTCTAAGAAAACGCAATCTACCCAACCCTCTCTCTCGTGTCTTTCTTCTGTTACCTTGTCATAAAACTCCAAGAGGTTTGTGATACAAGATTTGCCTTCCATGAACCCATGCTGGTTTTCATTTATAATCTTGTTCCTTTCCAGGTGTTCGACCACTCTCCTCCTGATAATCTTCTCCATGACTTTGCACACGATACATGTCAGAGACACAGGTCTGTAGTTTAGTGCCTCGTTTCTGTTTCCTTTCTTAAATATGGGGACTACATTAGCTGTCTTCCATTTCTCAGGTAGTTGCCCAGTTTCAAGGGATGTGTTGAAGATTGTGGTTAGAGGCACACACAGCATCTCTGCTCCTTCTCTAAGGACCCATGGGGAGATGTTGTCCTGTCCCATCGCCTTTGAGGTGTCAAGGTCACTTAAGAGCTTCTTCACCTCCTCCTCAGTTGTTCGTATGTCATCCAACACTTGTTGGTATATTCCCTCTTGATGTTCCCTTCTGTACTGTCTTCCCACAGCCCTTCCTGTCTCTACTGTAAAAACTTCCTTAAATCTCCTGTTCAGCTCCTCACATACCTCCTGATCATTTCTTGTGAGTTCTCCACCTTCTGTCCTTAATCTGATCACCTGGTCTTTGACTGTTGTCTTCCTCCTGATGTGGCTATACAACAGTTTCGGGTCAGTCTTGATTCTCGATGGTATGTCATTTTCATACTGTCGCTGGGCCTCCCTCCTTACCTGTGCGTACTCATTCCTGGCTCTGCGACTGATCTCCCTATTTTCGTGTGTTCTCTGCCTTCTGTACTTTTTCCATTCTCTATTGCACTTTGTTTTTGCCTCCTTACACCGTCGGGTGAACCAGGGGCTTGTTCTGGTCTTCCCGTTGTTACTGTTGCCCTTGGGAATGAACCTTTCCACTGCCTCCTTGCATTTTGTTGCTACATATTCCATCATTTCATTTACTGGCTTTCCTGCCAGTTCTCTGTCCCACTGGACCTCCCGCAGGAAGTTCTTCAACCCTATGTAGTCCCATCTTTTATAGTTAGGTTTTTCCCATTCAACTCCTGTTATTCTCTCCACTTGCAGCTCTACTATGTATTCAAAGCACAGAACCACGTGGTCGCTAGCTCCTAGGGGACTCTCATACTTGATGTCCTCAATGTCTGAGCTGCCCAGGGTGAACACAAGGTCCAATCTTGCTGGTTCATCCTCCCCTCTCACTCTGGTAGTGTCCTTAACATGTTGGTGCATGAGGTTTTCCAGCACCACGTCCAACATCCTGGCTCTCCATGTTTCGGGACCCCCATGTGGCTCCAGGTTTTCCCAGTCAATCTCCCTGTGGTTGAAATCCCCCATAACCAGCAACTTTGCTTTGCTGGAGTGAGCTCTTCTTGCCACCTCAGCAAGTGTGTCCACCATTGCTCTGTTGCTCTCTTCATATTCCTCTATTGGCCTCCTGCAGTTCTGTGGTGGATTATACATCACTGCAATGACCACTTTGTGTTCCCCCGACTGAAGTGTACCTGCTATGTAGTCTCTTTCTCCCGTCTCATCTATTCCTTCCATTTTCTCGAATTTCCATCTGTTTTTTACGAGCAGAGGAACCCACCTCCCCCCCCTGCCCCTTC
>NC_091322.1:15388241-15400741 GCF_038502225.1 Cherax quadricarinatus
AGATATCAAGCTTTGAGACTCAGTTGTCAACCATGTCTGTGTCAGAGCTGTGACAACCTATGTATGTGGAAGTACTGTACTTCCTGTGTGGGGTATGAAGAATTGAGGCACTTACGCAATATACGGGGATCTTTATGGAATAAACGTTTCGCCACACAGTGGCTTCATCAGTCCAATACAAATCAGAAGGGTGTTAAGGAGAGGAGGAGTTTGAGGTAATCAGTCCCTCAGCCTGAAGTTGATGTGTTCAGCCCATCAATCTTGTAGAAAGTACAGTAAAGGGCCGTAGACGTGGCGTATATACTGTAGTGAGGTGAGGTGAAGCAGGAGGAGGCGGGGTCATAGTGGTACCATCCACTAGTCGAAGTAGGTCTTCGTCCAAAGGTTGGACAAGTTTTGAAGAATTCTTTATATCAAGGTCCCTTGATGATGCAGTGTCTGACAGATGTGATAAATGGTTTTGAAAACCGACAAGTTGAAGAACTGAGACACTTACGCAACATATGGGAATCTTTATTGAGGAAACGTTTCGCCTCACAGTGACTTCATCAGTCGACTCCAGGCTGAGGGACTGATTACCTCAAATTCCTCCTCTCCTTACACCCTTCAGATCTGTATTGGACTGATGAAGCCATTGTGTGGCGAAACGTTTCCTCAATAAAGATTCCCATATGTTGCATAAGTGTCTCAATTCTTCAACTTGTCCGTTTTCGAAACCATTCATCACACTGTGTGGGTATGATACACTATGTGGGTATGATACACTGTGTGGGTATGATACACTGTGTCGGTATGATACACTGTGTGGGTATGATACACTGTGTGGTATGATACACTGTGGATATGATACACTGTGTGGGTATGATACACTGTGTGGGTATGATACACTGTGTGGGTATGATACACTGTGTGGGTATGATACACTGTGTGGGTATGATACACTGTGGGTATGATACACTGTGGGTATGATACACTGTGGGTATGATACACTGTGGGTATGATACACTGTGGGTATGATACACTGTGGGTATGATACACTGTGTGGGTATGATACACTGTGGGTATGATACACTGTGGGTATGATACACTGTGGGTATGATACACTGGGTATGATACACTGTGGGTATGATACACTGTGGGTATGATACACTGTGGGTATGATACACTGTGGGTATGATACACTGTGGGTATGATACACTGTGGGTATGATACACTGTGTGGGTATGATACACTGTGGGTATGATACACTGTGGGTATGATACACTGTGGGTATGATACACTGTGGGCATGATACACTGGGTATGATACACTGTGGGTATGATACACTGTGGGTATGATACACTGTGGGTATGATACACTGTGGGTATGATACACTGTGGGCATGATACAATGGGTATGATACACTGTGGGTATGATACACTGTGGGTATGATACACTGTGGGTATGATACACTGTGGGTATGATACACTGTGGGTATGATACACTGTGGGCATGATACACTGGGTATGATACACTGTGGGTATGATACACTGTGGGTATGATACACTGTGGGTATGATACACTGTGGGTATGATACACTGTGTGGGTATGATACACTGTGGGTATGATACACTGTGGGTATGATACACTGTGGGTATGATACACTGTATGTATGATACACTGTGGGTATGATACACTGTGGGCATGATACACTGTGGGTATGATACACTGTGGGTATGATACACTGTGGGTATGATACACTGTGGGTATGATACACTGTGGGTATGATACACTGTGTGGGTATGATACACTGTGGGTATGATACACTGTGGGTATGATACACTGTGGGTATGATACACTGTTGGTATGATACACTGTGGGTATGATACACTGTGGGTATGATACACTGTGGGTATGATACACTGTGGGTATGATACACTGTGTGGGTATGATACACTGTGGGTATGATACACTGTGTGGGTATGATACACTGTGGGTATGATACACTGTGTGGGTATGATACACTGTGGGTATGATACACTGTTGGTATGATACACTGTGGGTATGATACACTGTGGGTATGATACACTGTGTGGGTATGATACACTGTGGGTATGATACACTGTGGGTATGATACACTGTGGGTATGATACACTGTGGGTATGATACACTGTGGGATACAAGATACACTGTGGGTATGATACACTGTGGGTATGATACACTGTGGGTAAGATACACTGTGGGTATGATACACTGTGGGTATGATACACTGTGGGTATGATACACTGTGGGTATGATACACTGTGGGCATGATACACTGTGGGTATGATACACTGTGGGTATGATACACTGTGTGGGTATGATACACTGGGTATGATACACTGTGGGTATGATACACTGTGGGTATGATACACTGTGGGTATGATACACTGTGGGTATGATACACTGTGGGTATGATACACTGTGGGTATGATACACTGTGGGTATGATACACTGTGTGGGTATGATACACTGTGTGGGTATGATACACTGTGGGTATGATACACTGTGGGTATGATACACTGTGGGTATGATACACTGTGGGTATGATACACTGTGTGGGTATGATACACTGTGGGTATGATACACTGTGGGTATGATACACTGTGGGTATGATACACTGTGGGTATGATACACTGTTGGTATGATACACTGTGGGTATGATACACTGTGGGTATGATACACTGTGGGTATGATACACTGTGGGTATGATACACTGTGTGGGTATGATACACTGTGGGTATGATACACTGTGTGGGTATGATACACTGTGGGTATGATACACTGTGTGGGTATGATACACTGTGGGTATGATACACTGTGGGTATGATACACTGTGGGTATGATACACTGTGGGTATGATACACTGTGTGGGTATGATACACTGTGGGTATGATACACTGTGGGTATGATACACTGTGGGTATGATACACTGTTGTCATGTAGGGGGGTAATGATTGAATAGTAATGATTAGGGGAATATGGGGGTAAGAGGAGGGAGTCAGTAGGTAGGGGACAGGCGAGGCAGTAGGAGGGATGAGGGCAGAGGTAGGTAGGTAATGTGAGGTCACTGGTGACTACACCTTCACCTCTCATTACTCTACCCGCCACACTACACTACTCACCCTCTCACTGCTTTAACTAAACATAAATAAATGGAGAAAATAACGGTGGGCAGTGAATATTCCTATTCTACTCAAACACAGTTTATTATTAAGTCTTTGTACAATAATATATTTGGGAACAGGAGTACATCATTGGTTTAGATAAATGGGATGGTACACATAAGCAGTGAGACAGGGAAATACAATCAACTTGACGACGAAAATGAATATAACTTACAATATAGCACAGAGGACAGTTCACTACAGGAACTAAGCCACAGGTCCCAAGACCTGCACAGCACGAGTAATGCGCCAAGCCAGTACTCTGCCCAATGCCTCCAACAGTCTCCTCCAGAGACTTCAGCAGCCTTCTCCCGAGCCCTGCACACCAGCAGCAGCTCCTCTCGAAGTCTCTCTGCTCAGAGCTCTGCACCCAGGCCAGAGCTCCGCACGAATCTCCCGATCATGCTCTTCCTTGGGCTTTTATGATGATCCAAGCACCCTCCACAACCACGTGTTGCGACCTGACGCCGAGCTCTGACGCTTTTAAGAACAAAAGACCTCAGACGTGGGCGTGGCTACAGACGTCTGCCAAGGCAAGGTGTGACCATATAATTGGTTAAATTAGGTCTCCCCAGAGACCTCACAAGCCCAGCTGGACTACATCACATCCCCCTTTCTCCCCCAGTTTAAAATATCTGAGAACTAGGACAATTTGTCCTAGTTATTAGACTATTTTAATCCTAACCCCTTAAATCTATTACAATACAAAGACAAAATTATACATAATACAAAATTATTCAATTACATATATTTCCCTCAACCTCCTCAACTACCACAAGGCAGCATAATCAGTACGCCTGGCAGTTGGTCAGCATAATAGTCGCTCTCTGGTGCAAAGCCTCCTTACCCGTCATTTCTCCTTAAACCTAAATATCGGGCTCCAGTGCCTTCCCTACTTCTACTAGAAATGCACTAGCCAATGCTAGTCACCCTCGCACGTTAACCATTGGGCCAAACCTCTCGAGGCTTCTATGGCGTGGAAAACTGCTCCAACGGGTTGCATTCTTTCAAGTAACTGCAACTGGACCACTTCACGACCACCAAGGTCGCATTTTCGGCACACTTCACATGCACACTACAACACTACAACATCTGAAAATCGAGACAGGGCAGGCATCGCAGCTAAGACCCTCCATTATCCTATGCCACTACTAGGATTCACTGGCCTCATAAAACAAGGCGGCCATAATCACTGGACCGTTTTCAAGGTCACCTTATTCCACACAGGTAACACTAACACTTCTGGCAAGTCAAAGTAGGCTGGGGACATCTCACACTCTTAATTGTCTCTCATGGCTGGCAGGGCATCCCCGCATACCTGTCGCACAGGTCGACCAGCAAGGCAGGACACACCTCCATGCCGCCCTTGAAAGCAGGCTGGTCCCAGCAGCTGGAGTCCATCTCCGCGGCTCACGTCCTTCCACATCTCCGAGGATGGCAACTCCTTCATAGTAGATTCTCCTGTCCTGGCACACCAGCCAGAATCCCTCACACACCACTGCAGCATCACCGCCATCTCCTCTTGAGCTAGGCAGCATCGCAGCATCACAGCACGGCCACAGCATATCCATCATCACAGCACGGCCGTATCACAGCACCACATAGCACGGCCGTATCACAGCAGCACACAGCACGGCCACAGCATCGCAGCACGGCTACAGCATCGCAGCACGGTCCCAGCATCACAGCACGGCCGCAGCGTCTCAACATCACAGCACGGCCGTAGCATCTCAACATCACAGCAGCACACAGCACGGCCACAGCATAGCAGCACGGCTACAGCATCTCAGCAGCATCACAGCAGCCGACATCAGCAGTAGCAGGCTATGGTCAGTTGCTCGAGGTGAGGTGAGGTCACTTCAGGTCATCAACAGCAGGTGCGGTCACCCATCCCTGGCAACTGCGAGTAACTGGCGGTCCGTGGGTGATGGTCACAGAGGCTGGGTGACGCAGACAGACACCCACTACACTGGATGACAGACCAGGGCAGCAATACATCTACTGGGGCACATCAGCTGGGTGACTGGGCATATCAGCTGGGTGACTGGGCACATCAGGTGGACAGCAATTATAGGCAACTCTTCAATGGGTGACAGTTGTGGGTGAGTCTTCCAAGGTGGGCTGGGTGACTTCTCATTCCTCTGTAAATATTCAATTTCGGCCAGTAATTGCTTCCCCCAAAAGTCTCACCCAAACACTGATATTCTCCACCATTTATCTCAAACCAACAACCAACTCCACCAAATATAATAATACAACCAAGCAATTATTCAGACCCACTGTCAAGAAAAGGTCAGTTAAGGTCACTAGGATTATAATATTATAATAACACACAAAATCAAATGGTAGCAAATGGTAGCATAAGTATAACCGAGCAGTCAAAAATAAGGCACATGGGACTGGTTCCTACTATAAAAATAATAAGAACCACCACCGCTTAGACACCATGTCATGTAGGGGGGTAATGATTGAATAGTAATGATTAGGGGAATATGGGGGTAAGAGGAGGGAGTCAGTAGGTAGGGGACAGGCGAGGCAGTAGGAGGGATGAGGGCAGAGGTAGGTAGGTAATGTGAGGTCACTGGTGACTACACCTTCACCTCTCATTACTCTACCCGCCACACTACACTACTCACCCTCTCACTGCTTTAACTAAACATAAATAAATGGAGAAAATAACGGTGGGCAGTGAATATTCCTATTCTACTCAAACACAGTTTATTATTAAGTCTTTGTACAATAATATATTTGGGAACAGGAGTACATCATTGGTTTAGATAAATGGGATGGTACACATAAGCAGTGAGACAGGGAAATACAATCAACTTGACGACGAAAATGAATATAACTTACAATATAGCACAGAGGACAGTTCACTACAGGAACTAAGCCACAGGTCCCAAGACCTGCACAGCACGAGTAATGCGCCAAGCCAGTACTCTGCCCAATGCCTCCAACAGTCTCCTCCAGAGACTTCAGCAGCCTTCTCCCGAGCCCTGCACACCAGCAGCAGCTCCTCTCGAAGTCTCTCTGCTCAGAGCTCTGCACCCAGGCCAGAGCTCCGCACGAATCTCCCGATCATGCTCTTCCTTGGGCTTTTATGATGATCCAAGCACCCTCCACAACCACGTGTTGCGACCTGACGCCGAGCTCTGACGCTTTTAAGAACAAAAGACCTCAGACGTGGGCGTGGCTACAGACGTCTGCCAAGGCAAGGTGTGACCATATAATTGGTTAAATTAGGTCTCCCCAGAGACCTCACAAGCCCAGCTGGACTACATCACACTGTGGGTATGATACACTGTGGGTATGATACACTGTGGGTATGATACACTGTGGGTATGATACACTGTGGGTATGATACACTGTGGGTATGATACACTGTGGGTATGATACACTGTGGGTATGATACACTGCGGGTATGATACACTGTGGGTATGATACACTGTGTGGGTATGATACACTGGGTATGATACACTGTGGGTATGATACACTGTGGGTATGATACACTGTGGGTATGATACACTGTGGGTATGCTACACTGTGGGTATGCTACACTGTGGGTATGATAGACTGTGGGTATGATACACTGTGGGTATGATACACTGTGTGGGTATGATACACTGTGTGGGTATGATACACTGTGGGTATGATACACTGTGGGTATGATACACTGTGGGTATGATACACTGTGGGTATGATACACTGTGTGGGTATGATACACTGTGGGTATGATACACTGTGTGGGTATGATACACTGTGGGTATGATACACTGTGGGTATAATACACTGTGGGTATGATACACTGTGGGTATGATACACTGTGGGTATGATACACTGTGGGTATGATACACTGTGGGTATGATACACTGTGTGGGTATGATACACTGTGTGGGTATGATGCACTGTGGGTATGATATACTGTGTGGGTATGATACACTGTGTGGGTCTGATACACTGTGGGTATGATACACTGTGGGTATGATACACTGTGTGGGTATGATACACTGTGGGTATGATACACTGTGGGTATGATACACAGTGTGGGTATGATACACTGTGGGTATGATACACTGGGTATGATACACTGTGGGTATGATACACTGTGGGTATGATGCACTGTGGGTATGATACACTGTGGGTATGATACACTGTGGGTATGATACACTGTGGGTATGATACACAGTGTGGGTATGATACACTGTGGGTATGATACACTGTGGGTATGATACACTGTGGGTATGATACACTGTGGGTATGATACACTGTGGGTATGATACACAGTGTGGGTATGATACACTGTGGGTATGATACACTGTGGGTATGATACACTGTGGGTATGATACACTGTGGGTATGATACACAGTGTGGGTATGATACACTGTGGGTATGATACACTGTGGGTATGATACACTGTGGGTATGATACACTGTGGGTATGATACACTGTGGGTATGATACACTGTGGGTATGATACACTGTGGGTATGATGCACTGTGGGTATGATACTCTGTGGGTATGATACACTGTGGGTATGATACACTGTGGGTATGATACACTGTGGGTATGATACACTGTGGGTATGATACACTGTGGGTATGATACACTGTGTGGGTATGATACACTGTGGGTATGATACACTCTGGGTATGATACACTGTGGGTATGATACACTGTGGGTATGATACACTGTGTGGGTATGATACACTGTGGGTATGATACACTGTGGGTATGATACACTGTTGGTATGATACATTGTGGGTATGATACACTGTGGGTATGATGCACTGTGGGTAAGATACACTGTGGGTATGATACACTGTGGGTATGATACACTGTGTGTATGATACACTGTGGGTATGATACACTGTGGGTATGATACACTGTGGGTATGATACACTGTGGGTATGATACACTGTGGGTATGATACACTGTGGGTATGATACACTGTGGGTATGATACACTGTGGGTATGATACACTGTGTGGGTATGATACACTGTGGGTATGATACACTGTGGGTATGATACACTGTGGGTATGATACACTGTGGGTATGATACACTGTGGGTATGATACACTGTGTGGGTATGATACACTGTGGGTATGATACACTGTGGGTATGATACACTGTGGGTATGATACACTGTGGGTATGATACACTGTGGGTATGATACACTGTGGGTATGATACACTGTGGGTATGATACACTGTGGGTATGATACACTGTGGGTATGATACACTGTGGGTATGATACACTGTGGGAATGATACACTCTGGGTATGATACACAGTGTGGGTATGATACACTGTGGGTATGATACACTGTGGGTATGATACACTGTGGGTATGATGCACTGTGGGTATGATACACTGTGGGTATGATACACTGTGGGTATGATACATAGTGTGGTACATGTATGATACATAGTGTGGTACATGTATGATACATAGTGTGGTACATGTATGATACATAGTGTGGTACATGTATGATACATAGTGTGGTACATGTATGATACATAGTGTGGTACATGTATGATACACTGTGGGTATGATACACTGTGGGTATGATACACAGTGTGGGTATGATACACTGTGGGTATGATACACTGTGGGTATGATACACTGTGGGTATGATACACTGTGGGTATGATACACAGTGTGGGTATGATACACTGTGGGTATGATACACTGTGGGTATGATACACAGTGTGGGTATGATACACTGTGGGTATGATACACTGTGGGTATGATACACTGTGGGTATGATACACTGTGGGTATGATACACTGTGGGTATGATACACTGTGGGTATGATACACTGTGGGTATGATACACTGTGTGGGTATGATACACTGATGATACACTGTGGGTATGATACACTGTGGGTATGATACACTGTGGGTATGATACACTGTGGGTATGATACACTGTGGGTATGATACACTGTGGGTATGATACACTGTGGGTATGATACACTGTGGGTATGATACACTGTGGGTATGATACACTGTGTGGGTATGATACACTGTGGGTATGATACACTGTGGGTATGATACACTGTGTGGGTATGATACACTGTGGGTATGATACACTGTGGGTATGATACACTGTGTGGGTATGATACACTGTGGGTATGATACACTGTGGGTATGATACACTGTGGGTATGATACATTGTGGGTATGATACACTGTGGGTATGATACACTGTGGGTATGATACACTGTGTGGGTATGATACACTGTGGGTATGATACACTGTGGGTATGATACACTGTGGGTATGATACACTGTGTGGGTATGATACACTGTGGGTGTATGATACACTGTGGGTATGATACACTGTGGGTATGATACACTGTGGGTATGATACACTGTGGGTATGATACACTGTGGGTATGATACACTGTGGGTATGATACACAGTGTGGGTATGATACACAGTGTGGGTATGATACACAGTGTGGGTATGATACACAGTGTGGGTATGATACACTGTGGGTATGATACACTGTGGGTATGATACACTGTGGGTATGATACACTGTGGGTATGATACACTGTGGGTATGATACACTGTGGGTATGATACACTGTGGGTATGATACACTGTGGGTATGATACACTGTGTGGGTATGATACACTGTATGTATGATACACTGTGGGTATGATACACTGTGGGTATGATACACTGTGTGGGTATGATACACTGTGGGTATGATACACTGTGGGTATGATACACTGTGGGTATGATACACTGTGGGTATGATACACTGTGGGTATGATACACTGTGGGTATAATACACTGTTGGTATGATACACTGTGGGTATGATACACTGTGGGTATGATACACTGTGGGTATGATACACTGTGGGTATGATACACTGTACACAAGTTCTATAATATGCATCATATTGTCTTACTTCCTCTCAGCATCTAAATAGATTTCTCACACATCGTTTCCAGCAGATTTCTCAATTAGGTTAAGTTAGGTTAGGTTAGGTTAGGTGAAGTTAGGTTAGGTTAGGTGAAGTTAGGTTAGGTTAGGTAAAGTTAGGTTAGGTGAAGTTAGGTTAGGTTAGGTGAAATTAGGTTAGGTTAGGTGAAGTTAGGTTAGGTTAGGTTAGGTGAAGTTAGGTTAGGTTAGGTTAGGTTAGGTTAGGTTAGGTTAGGTTAGGTGAAGTTAGGTTAGGTTAGGTGAAGTTAGGTTAGGTTAGGTTAGGTTAGGTGAAGTTAGGTTAGGTTAGGTGAAGTTAGGTGAAGTTAGGTTAGGTTAGGTGAAGTTAGGTTAGGTTAGGTTAGGTGAAGTTAGGTTAGGTTAGGTGAAGTTAGGTTAGGTTAGGTGAAGTTAGGTTAGGTTAGGTTAGGTTAGGTTAGGTTAGGTTAGGTTAGGTGAGGTTAGGTTAGGTTAGGTTAGGTTAGGTTAGGTTAGGTTAGGTTAGGTTAGAAGTTAGGTTAGGTTAGGTTAGGTTAAGTTAGGTTAGGTTGAGGTTAGGTTAAGTTAGGTTAGGTTAGGTTAGGTTAGGTTAGGTTAGGTTAGGTTAGGTTAGGTTAGGTTAGGTGAAGTTAGGTTAGGTTAGGTGAAGTTAGGTTAGGTTAGGTTAGGTTAGGTTAGGTTAGGTTAGGTTAGGTTAGGTTAGGTTAGGTTAGGTTAGGTTAGGTTAGGTTAGGTTAGGTTAGGTTAGGTTAGGTTAGGTTAGGTTAGGTTAGGTTAGGTTAGGTTAGGTTAGGTTAGGTTAGGCTTGGTAAGGTTAAGTTAGGCTAGGTGAAGTTAGCTTAGGTTAGGTTAGGTCAGATTAGGTTAGGTTAGGTTAGGTTAGGTGAAGTTAGGTTAGGTTAGGTTATGTGAAGTTAGGTTAGGTTAGGTGAGGTTAGGTTAGGTTAGGTTAGGTTAGGTTAGGTTAGGTTAGGTTAGGTTAGGTTAGGTTAGGTTAGGTTAGGTTAGGTTAGGTTAGGTTAGGTGAGGTTATGTGAAGTTAGGTTAGGTTAGGTTAGGTTAGGTTAGGTTAGGTGAGGTTAGGTTAGGTTAGGTTAGGTTAGGTTAGGTTAGGTGAGGTTAGGTTAGGTTAGGTTAGGTGAAGTTAGGTTAGGTTAGGTGAAGTTTGGTTAGGTTAGGTTAGGTGAGGTTAGGTTAGAAGTTAGGTTTAGGTGAAGTTTAGGTTAGGTGAAGTTAGGTTAGGTTAGGTGAAGTTAGGTTAGGTTAGGTGAAGTTAGGTTAGGTTAGGTGAAGTTAGGTTAGTTTAGGTGAAGTTAGGTTAGTTTAGGTGAAGTTAGGTTGTTAGGTAAGACACATATGCAACAGTTAGACAACTTTATTCCGAAACGTTTCGCCTACACAGTAGCCTACTGTGTAGGCGAAACGTTTCGGAATAAAGTTGTCTAACTGTTGCATATGTGTCTTACCTAACAACCTGTCGGTATTGTATACCATTTTGATGTTCATGAAGTTAGGTTAGGTTAGGTGAAGTTAGGTTAGGTTAGGTGAAGTTAGGTGAAGTTAGGTTAGGTTAGGTGAAGTTAGGTTAGGTTAGGTGAAGTTAGGTTAGGTTAGGTGAAGTTAGGTTAGGTTAGGTGAAGTTAGGTTAGGTTAGGTGAAGTTAGGTTAGGTTAGGTGAAGTTAGGTTAGGTTAGGTTAGGTTAGGTGAAGTTAGGTTAGGTTAGCTGAAGTTAGGTTAGGTGAAGTTGGGTTAGGTGAAGTTAGGTTAGGTTAGGTTAGGTGAAGTTAGGTTAAGTTAGATGAAGTTAGGTTAGGTTAGGTGAAGTTAGGTTAGGTTAGGTGAAGTTAGGTGAAGTTAGGTTAGGTTAGGTGAAGTTAGGTTAGGTTAGGTGAAGTTAGGTTAGTTTAGGTTAGGTTAAGTTAGATGAAGTTAGGTTAGGTTAGGTGAAGTTAGGTGAAGTTAGGTGAAGTTAGGTTAGGTTAGGTGAAGTTAGGTTAGGTTAGGTGAAGTTAGGTTAGTTTAGGTTAGGTAAAGTTAGGTTAGGTTAGGTTAGGTGAAGTTAGGTTAGGTTAGTTGAAGTTAGGTTAGGTTAGGTTAGGTGAAGTTGGGTTAGGTTAGGTGAAGTTAGGTTAGGTTAGGTGAAGTTAGGTTAGGTTAGGTGAAGTTAGGTTAGGTTAGGTGAAGTTAGGTTAGGTTAGGTGAAGTTAGGTTAGGTTAGGTGAAGCTAGGGTAGGTTAGGTGAAGTTAGGTTAGGTGAAGTTGGGTTAGGTGAAGTTAGGTTAGGTTAGGTTAGGTAAAGTTAGGTTAGGTGAAGTTAGGTTCGGTTAAGCTTGGTGAAGTTAGGTTAGGTTTGGTGAGGTTAGGTTAGGTTAGGCTAGGTTTGGT
>NC_091322.1:15413241-15423241 GCF_038502225.1 Cherax quadricarinatus
TATACCAGTATACTTGTTTTGTTATACCAGTATACACCAGTATACTTGTTTTGTTTTGTATATACCAGTATACTTGTTTTGTTATACCAGTATACTTGTTTTGTTATACCAGTATACTTGCTTTGTTATACCAGTATACTTGTTTTGTTACTTGTTTTGTTACCAGTATACTTGTTTTGTTATACCAGTATACTTGTTTTGTTATACCAGTATACTTGTTTTGTTATACCAGTATACTTGTTTTGTTATACCAGTATACTTGTTTATACCAGTTACTTGTTTTGTTACACCAGTATACTTGTTTTGTTATACCAGTATACTTGTTTTGTTATACCAGTATACTTGTTTTGTTATACCAGTATACTTGTATTGTTATACCAGTATACTTGTTATAACAGTATACTTGTTTTGTTATACCAGTATACTTGTTTTGTATATACCAGTATACTTACCAGTTTTGTTACACCAGTATACTTGTTTTGTTATACCAGTATACTTGTTTTGTTATACCAGTATACTTGTTTTGTTATACCAGTATACTTGTTTTGTTATACCAGTATACTTGTTTTGTTATACCAGTATACTTGTTTTGTTATACCAGTATACTTGTTTTGTTATACCTGTATACTTGTTTTGTTATACCAGTATACTTGCTTTGTTATACCAGTATACTTGTTTTGTTATACCAGTATACTTGTTTTGTTATACCAGTATACTTGTTTTGTTTCACCAGTATACTTGTTTTGTTATACCAGTATACTTGTTTTGTTATACCAGTATACTTGTTTTGTTATACCAGTATACTTGTTTTGTTATACCAGTATACTTGTTTTGTTATACCAGTATACTTGTTTTGTTATACCAGTATACTTGTTTTGTTATACCAGTATACTTGTTTTGTTACACCTGTATATTTGTTTTGTTATAACAGTATACTTGTTTTCTTATATCAGTATACTTGTTTTGTTATACCAGTATACTTGTCTTATTATACCAGTATAATTGTTTTGTTATACCAGTACACTTGTTTTGTTATACCAGTATACACCAGTTATACCAGTATACTTGTTTTGTTATACCAGTATACTTGTTTTGTTATACCAGTATACTTGTTTTGTTATACCAGTATACTTGTTTTGTTATACCAGTATACTTGTTTTGTTACACCAGGATAGTTATAGTATACTTGTTTTGTTATACCAGTATACTTGTTTTGTTATACCAGTATACTTGTCTTATTGTACCAGTATAATACCAGTATACTTGTTTTGTTATACCAGTTTTGTTATACCAGTATACTTGTTTTGTTACACCAGTATAATTGTTTTGTTATACCAGTATACTTGTTTTGTTATACCAGTATACTTGTTTTGTTATACCAGTATACTTGTTTTGTTATACCAGTATACTTGTTTTGTTATACCAGTATACTTGTCTTATTATATCAGTATAATTGTTTTGTTATACCAGTGTACTTGTTTTGTTATACCAGTATACTTGTTTTGTTACACCAGTATACTTGTTTTGTTATACCAGTATACATGTTTTGTTATACCAGTATACTTGTTTTGTTATACCAGTATACTTGTTTTGTTATACCAGTATACTTGTTTTGTTATACCAGTATACTTGTTTTGTTGTACCAGTATACTTGTTTTGTTATACCAGCATACTTGTTTTGTTATACCAGTATACTTGTTTTGTTACACCAGTATACTTGTTTTGTTATACCAGTATACTTGTTTTGTTATAAGAGTATACTTGTTTTGTTATACCTGTATACTTGTCTTATTATACCAGTATAATTGTTTTGTTATACCAGTATACTTGTTTTGTTATACCAGTATACTTGTTTTGTTATACCAGTATACTTGTTTTGTTATACCAGTATACTTGTTTTGTTATACCAGTATACTTGTTTTGTTACACCAGTATACTTGTTTTGTTATACTAGTATACTTGTTTTGTTATACCAGTATACTTGTTTTGTTACACCAGTATACTTGTTTTGTTATACCAGTATACATGTTTTGTTATACCAGTATACTTGTTTTGTTATACCAGTATACTTGTTTTGTTAAACCAGTATACTTGTTTTGTTATACCAGTATACTTGTTTTGTTATACCAGTATACTTGTTTTGTTATACCAGTATACTTGTTTTGTTATACCAGTATACTTGTTTTGTTACACCAGTATACTTGTTTTGTTATACCAGTATACTTGTTTTGTTATACCAGTATACTTGTTTTGTTATACCAGTATACTTGTCTTATTGTACCAGTATAATTGTTTTGTTGTACCAGTATACTTGTTTTGTTATACCAGTATACTTGTTTTGTTATACCAGTATACTTGTTTTGTTACACCAGTATACTTGTTTTGTTATACCAGTATACTTGTTTTGTTATACCAGTATACTTGTTTTGTTATACCAGTATACTTGTTTTGTTATACCAGTATACTTGTCTTATTATACCAGTATAATTGTTTTGTTATACCAGTATACTTGTTTTGTTATACCAGTATACTTGTTTTGTTACACCAGTATACTTGTTTTGTTATACCAGTATACTTGCTTTGTTATACCAGTATACTTGTTTTCTTATACCAGTATACTTGTTTTGTTATACCAGTATACTTGTTTTGTTACACCAGTATACTTGTTTTGTTATAGCAGTATACATGTTTTGTTATACCAGTATACTTGTTTTGTTATACCAGTATACTTGTTTTGTTACACCAGTATACTTGTTTTGTTATACCAGTATACTTGTTTTGTTATTCCAGTATACTTGTTTTGTTATACCAGTATACTTGTTATACCAGTATACTTGTTTTGTTACACCAGTATACTTGTTTTGTTATACCAGTATACTTGTTTTGTTATACCAGTATACTTGTTTTGTTATACCAGTATACTTGTCTTATTATACCAGTGTAATTGTTCTGTTATACCAGTATATTTGTTTTGTTTTACCATTATACTTGTTTTGTTATACCAGTATACTTGTTTTGTTACACCAGTATACTTGTTTTGTTATACCAGTATACTTGTTTTGTTATACCAGTATACTTGTTTTGTTATACCTGTATACTTGTTTTGTTAAACCAGTATACTTGTTTTGTTATACCAGTATACTTGTTTTGTTATACCAGTATACTTGTTTTGTTATACCAGTATACTTGTTTTGTTATACCAGTATACTTGTCTTATTATACCAGTATAATTGTTTTGTTATACCAGTATACTTGTTTTGTTATACCAGTGTACTTGTTTTGTTATACCAGTATACTTGTCTTGTTATACCAGTATACTTGTTTTGTTACACCAGTATACTTGTTTTGTTATACCCGTATACTTGTTTTGTTATACCAGTATACTTGTTTTGTTATACCAGTATACTTGTTTTGTTATACCAGTATACTTGTTTTGTTATACCAGTATACTTGTTTTGTTATACCAGTATACTTGTTTTGTTATACCAGTATACTTGTCTTGCTATACCAATATGCTTGTTTTGTTATACCAGTATACTTGTTTTGTTACACCAGTATACTTGTCTTATTATACCAGTATAATTGTTTTGTTATACCAGTATACTTGTTTTGTTATATCAGTATACTTGTTTTGTTATACCAGTATACTTGTTTTGTTATACCAGTATACTTGTTTTGTTATGCCAGTATACTTGTTATAACAGTATACTTGTTTTGTTATACCAGTATGCTTGTCTTGTTATACCAGTATACTTGTCTTGCTATGCCAATATACTTGTCTTGTTATACCAGTATACTTGTCTTATTATACCAGTATAATTGTTTTGTAATACCAGTATACTTGTTTTGTTATATCAGTATACTTGTTTTGTTATACCAGTATACTTGTTTTGTTATACCAGTATACTTGTTTTGTTATGCCAGTGTACTTGTTATAACAGTATACTTGTTTTGTTACACCAGTAAACTTGTCTTGTTATACATAAGAACATAAGAAAGAAGGGACAGTGCAGCAGGCCTACTGGCCCATACGAGGCAGGTCCAAGTCTCCTACCGGCTTAAGCCAATGCCCCAACCTAGTCAGGTCAGGTCAGGTCACATTCACTTAAGGAAGGAACACGGCAACTGACCTAGTAGCACAAGCTAATCGGGTCCAACTCACACCCACTCATGTATTTATCTAACCTATTTTTAAAACTACACAACGTTTTAGCCTCTATAACTGTACTTGGGAGTTTGTTCCACTCATCCACAACTCTATTACCAAACCAGTGCTTTCCTATATCCTTCCTGAATCTGAATTTTTCCAATGTAAAACCATTGCTGCGAGTCCTGTCTAGGCTAGATATTTTCAGCACGTTATTTACACCCCCTTTATTTATTCCTGTGTTATATTTATACACCTCAATCATATCCCCCCTAATTCTACGCCTTTCTAGAGAGTGCAGATTCAGGGCCCTCAGTCTATCCTCATAGAGAAGATTTCTGATACATGGGATCAACTTTGTCATCCTCCTTTGTACGTTTTCCAGAGCATTTATATCCATTCTGTAATACGGTGACCAAAACTGTGCAGCATAATCTAAATGAAACCTAACCAAGGATATATAGAGTTAAAGAACAACCTGAGAACTTCTATTATTTATGCTTCTTGATATGAAGCCAAGAATTCTGTTAGCTTTATTGTGAACACTAATGCACTGTTGTCTTGGTTTCAGATTACTGCTAACCAGAACTCCAAAATCTTTTTCGCAATCCGTAATATTAAGATCTACATTATTTAGTTTATATGTGGCATGGTTATTGTCCTGTCCAACATTTAGAACTTAGCATTTGTCTATGTTAAATTGCATCTGCCACTTCTCCGACCACTGCATCAGTGTATTCAAATTTTCTTGGAGTGATGATAAATTAGACACAAGTGCAACTCTTGGGTATCTTTATTAAGGGAACGTTTCGCCACACAGTGGCTTCATCAGTCCATACACAGGAGAAGCTTGAAGAATATGCGGAGAATGAGGTAATCAGTCCCTCAACCTTGAGTCGATGTGGTCAGTCCATCAATCTTGAGTAGAATACGACTGACCACATCGACTCAAGGTTGAGGGACTGATTACCTCATTCTCCGCATATTCGTCAAGCTTCTCCTGTGTATGGACTGATGAAGCCACTGTGTGGCGAAATGTTCCCTTAATAAAGATACCCAAGAGTTGCACATGTGTCTAATTTATCAACGTGTCGGTTCTGTGAACCATTCATCTACAATCTTCCTGGAGTGCTCTAATGGAAATATAAACCCCTGCCAAGCTACCCAAGACTATAACCCCACCCGGTAGATCATTAGATGCAGCATTCTCCACCTGACCTCAACATTCTGAACATGACTATAAATACTCCCGTACCTTCCACCCCAGGTAGATCTGTGTGTGACTTGAAAAAGCCCACTGTGTGGGTGAAACGTTGTCAATAAAGGATCACTTTATACTGCATATGTGTTTATATTTCCACTGTGTCGGTATTTGATACCATTTATTTCCACAGTGCTCTAATATCCTCGTCAGAATGAATTCGACGGCCTATTTTGGTGTCATCGGCAAACTTGCTTATGATGTTCTTTATGCCCTCATGAATGTCGTATATGTAGATTGTGAACAACAGGGGGCCCAACACTGACCCCTGTGGAACACCGCTCGTGACGCTTCCCCACTCTGATTTCTCCCCATTTATGCAAACTCTGCTGCATATTTGTCAACCATGCCTCTATCCAGGAAAAAATTTCTCCTCCTATTCCATGTGCCTTAATTTTTCTCAATAGTCTCTGATGTGGGACCCTGTCAAAAGCCTTACTGAAGTCCATATACACAATATCATATTCATTACCATGATCTACCTCCTCAAATACCTTAGTGAAAAAAGTTAATAAATTCGTAAGGCAGGAACGTCCCTTTGTAAAAACCATGCTGAGATTCGTTGATTAATTTGTGCTTTTCAAGGTGGCTACAAACTGCCTCGGCAGTTATTGATTCCATAAATTTTCCCACTATGGAGGTTAGGCTTATTGGTCTATAGTTCGAAGCTAAGGACCTGTCACCTGCTTTGAAAATAGGTATCACATTTGTCATTTTCCACTTATCTGGCACCATGCCAGTCTGTAGTGATATAATGAAAAGATTAGCCAGAGGTTTGCTAAGCTCCTCTTTACATTCCTTTAGAACCCTTGCATACAATTTATCAGGACCTAAGGATTTGTTAGGTTTAAATTTATCAATTTGCCTAAGGACCATGTCACTTGTGACCCTAGTCGTGCATAGTTTATTATCATCCTGTTCTACATAATTTATTATTTCTGGAATATCGCTAGTATCTTCCTGAGTAAAAACTGAGAGGAAGTATGTGTTAAAAATTCTACACATTTCCTTATCACTGTCCGTGAGCTGACCCGAGTAACTTTTGAGTGGGCCTATCTTGTCCCTGAACTTTCTTCTGTATACCTGAAAGAATCCTTTTGGGTTAGTCTTAGATTCTCTTGCAGCTTTAACCTCATAATCTCTTTTTGCTTTTCTTATTCCATTTTTTATTTCTCTCTTTAAACTGAACATATTGATTTCTTAATTGCACCTCTCCTCTTTTGATTTGCCTATATATGCCTCTCTTTTGACAAATGAGATGCTTTAATATATTGTTCATCCATTTAGGATCATTTTTGTTTGATCTGATTTCCCTATTTGGAACATAAGTTCTCTGAGCAGCTAGAACTATGCCCTGGAAAACATCATATCGGCAGTCATCACCACCTACCTGACCCATAGTCAGGTCATTCTAGTTCAGCCCACCCAAGTAATTTTTCAGTCCTATGAAATCAGCCAAGTGGAAGTCAGGGACAGAGATTTGATTGCCATTATTGGGAGAATTCCATGATATATTAAAACTGAGTGATTTGTGATCACTTTCCCCAAGCTCATCATTAACCTCCAGATTATTAATTAGCGTTTCCCTGCTGGCAAGAACCAAGTCAAGCAGGTTATTTCCTCTAGTTGGCTCTGTCACAAACTGTTTTAAAAGAACAATCCTGAATCGTATCAAGAAAGTCACTTGATTCAAAATTTCCTGTCAAATTGCTCCAATCAATCTGTCTGTAGTTGAAATCTCCCATTATCACAACATTTTCGTATGTAGAGGCCTTACGAATTTCATCCCATGGAAGTTTACCACACTCCCTATCAAAATTTGGGGCCCTGTAAATCACACCCAAAATTAGTTTTTCACGGCCCTCGAGAAGCTGCAACCAAACAGATTCAGTGGCTGGCGCTTCTAATTTTATATCTTGTCTAACACAACAATTTAAATTGTCTCTGACATACATCGCTACTCCACCACCTTTCCTGTTGACCCTGTCAGTGTGGAATAATTTATAGCCTTGTATGTGACATTCAGAGGGCATCTCTCTATCTTTCAGATTGAGCCAGGTCTCTGTTATAGCAATGATATCTATGTTTCCTGCACTTGCAATTAATCTTAGCTCATCTATCTTATTTCTTACACTCCTGCTATTAGTATAATAGACCCTAAGGGAGCTAGTCCCTTGCTGCCCTCTGCTGTCTCCCTTTGTTTGCTGACCTGATCTATTGTCTTTATTTATAACTTCATGATGAATGTCTTTTATACATTTACTGTTTTCAACCCTAGTGTTGCAACCTGACTGTTTCCCACACACACCCATACCTCTATCTTCCATCAGTTTAAAATCATAGGCATTTCACTAATGGCCTTCTCAATCGAGTCTGCAAGTGCTACCACCCCTGACCCAGAGAGATGTACCCCATCCCTTGCATACCTGGAGTTTACCTGGAGAGAGTTTCGGGGGTCAACGCCCCCGCGGCCCGGTCTGTGACCAGGCCTCCTGGTGGATCAGCGCCTGATCAACCAGGCTGTTGCTGCTGGCTGCACGCAAACCAACGTACGAGCCACAGCCCGGCTGATCAGGAACTGACTTTAGGTGCTTGTCCAGTGCCAGCTTGAAGACTGATAAATTAGACACATGTGCAACTCTTGGGTATCTTTATTGAGGAAACGTTTCGCCACACAGTGGCTTCATCAGTTTATACAAAGGAGAATTTTGAAGAACAGGAGGAGAATGAGGTAATCAGTCCCTCAACCTTGAGTCGATGTGGTCAGTCCATCAATCTTGAATAGAATACGGCATACGTGCTGAGAAGGAGCTTATAAACCGTTGGCAGGAGAGGTGCAGCAGTCAGAGGCAGTGTAACACTTATTCAATGTTGAAGTAGGTCGTGCCCAAGAATTAGGCAAGCGAAGAATTCCCAAGTATTAAGATCCCAAGAAGATGCCGTGTCTGACAGGTTTGTAGATGAATGGTTCAGAGAACCGACATGTTGATAAATTAGACACATGTGCAACTCTTGGGTATCTTTATTGAGGAAACGTTTCGCCACACAGTGGCTTCATCAGTCCATACAAAGGAGAATTCTCCTTTGTATGGACTGATGAAGCCACTGTGTGGCGAAACGTTTCCTCAATAAAGATACCCAAGAGTTGCACATGTGTCTAATTTATCAACATGTCGGTTCTCTGAACCATTCATCTACAAAGCTTGAAGACTGCCAGGGGTCTGTTGGTAATCCCCCTTATGTGTGCTGGGAGGCAGTTGAACAGTCTCGGGCCCCAGACACTTATTGTATGGTCTCTTAACGTGCTAGTGACACCCCTGCTTTTCATTGGGGGGATGGTGCATCGTCTGCCAAGTCTTTTGCTTTCGTAGTGAGTGATTTTCGTGTGCAAGTTCGGTACTAGTCCCTCTAGGATTTTCCAGGTGTATATAATCATGTATCTCTCCCTCCTGCGTTCCAGGGAATACAGGTTTAGAAACCTCAAGCGCTCCCAGTAATTGAGGTGTTTTATCTCCGTTATGCGCGCCGTGAAAGTTCTCTGTACATTTTCTAGGTCGGCAATTTCACCTGCCTTGAAAGGTGCTGTCAGAGTGCAGCAATATTCCAGCCTAGATAGAACATACATATCATGTTTGCCATAAAAGTTGTCCCAGTTGTCAATGAATGGGATTGCAAGTTCCTTGCAGTATCTGTCTAGCCGGCAATTTACAGCAATTGACCTAGACAACCATTCATTGCCCACTCCTCCCACTATGGAGGTTAGGCTTATTGGTCTATATTTTTTGTTATACCAGTATGCTTGTTTTGTTATACCAGTTTACTTGTTTTGTTATACCAGTATACTTGTCTTGTTATACCAGTATACTTGTTTTGTTATACCAGTATACTTGTTTTGTTATACCAGTATACTTGTATGGTTATACCAGTATACTTGTCTTGTTATACCAGTATACTTGTTTTGTTATACCAGTATACTTGTTTTGTTATACCAGTATGCTTGTTTTGTTATACCAGTATACTTGTTTTGTTATACCAGTATACTTGTTTTGTTATACCAGTATACTTGTTTTGTTATACCAGTATACTTGTTTTGTTATACCAGTATACTTGTTTTGTTATACCAGTATACTTGTTTTGTTATACCAGTATACTTGTTTTGTTATACCAGTATACTTGTTTTGTTATACCAGTATACTTGTTTTGTTATACCAGTATACTTGTTTTGTTATACCAGTATACTTGTTTTGTTATACCAGTATACTTGTTTTGTTATACCAGTATACTTGTTTTGTTATACCAGTATACTTGTTTTGTTATACCAGTATACTTGTTTTGTTATACCAGTATACTTGTTTTGTTATACCAGTACACTTGTTTTGTTATACCAGTATACTTGTTTTGTTATACCAGTATACTTGTTTTGTTATACCAGTATACTTGTTTTGTTATACCAGTACACTTGTTTTGTTATACAAGTATACTTGTTTTGTTATACCAGTATACTTGTTTTGTTATACCAGTATACTTGTTTTGTTATACCAGTATACTTGTTTTGTTATACCAGTACACTTGTTTTGTTATACCAGTATACT
>NC_091322.1:15425741-15450741 GCF_038502225.1 Cherax quadricarinatus
ATCACCTGGGTGTGTCACACTGCATCACCTGGGTGTGTCACACTGCATCACCTGGGTGTGTCACCCTCCATCACCTGGGTGTGTCACCCTCCATCACCTGGGTGTGTCACCCTCCATCACCTGGGTGTGTCACCCTCCATCACCTGGGTGTGTCACCCTCCATCACCTGGGTGTGTCACCCTCCATCACCTGGGTGTGTCACACTGCATCACCTGGGTGTGTCACACTGCATCACCTGGGTGTGTCACCCTCCATCACCTGGGTGTGTCACCCTCCATCACCTGGGTGTGTCACCCTCCATCACCTGGGTGTGTCACCCTCCATCACCTGGGTGTGTCACCCTCCATCACCTGGGTGTGTCACCCTCCATCACCTGGGTGTGTCACACTGCATCACCTGGGTGTGTCACACTGCATCACCTGGGTGTGTCACACTGCATCACCTGGGTGTGTCACCCTCCATCACCTGGGTGTGTCACCCTCCATCACCTGGGTGTGTCACCCTCCATCACCTGGGTGTGTCACCCTCCATCACCTGGGTGTGTCACCCTCCATCACCTGGGTGTGTCACACTGCATCACCTGGGTGTGTCACACTGCATCACCTGGGTGTGTCACCCTCCGTCACCTGGGTGTGTCACACTGCATCACCTGGGTGTGTCACCCAGCATCACCTGGGTGTGTCACCCAGCATCACCTGGGTGTGTCACCCAGCATCACCTGGGTGTGTCACCCAGCATCACCTGGGTGTGTCACCCAGCATCACCTGGGTGTGTCACACTGCATCACCTGGGTGTGTCACCCAGCATCATCTGGGTGTGTCACCCAGCATCATCTGGGTGTGTCACCCAGCATCACCTGGGTGTGTCACCCAGCATCACCTGGGTGTGTCACCCAGCATCACCTGGGTGTGTCACACTGCATCACCTGAGTGTGTCACCCAGCATCACCTGGGTGTGTCACCCAGCATCACCTGGTGTGTCACACTGCATCACCTGGGTGTGTCACCCAGCATCACCTGGGTGTGTCACACTGCATCACCTGGGTGTGTCACACTGCATCACCTGGGTGTGTCACCCAGCATCACCTGGGTGTGTCACACTGCATCACCTGGGTGTGTCACCCAGCATCACCTGGGTGTGTCACCCAGCATCACCTGGGTGTGTCACCCAGCATCACCTGGGTGTGTCACCCAGGATCACCTGGGTGTGTCACCCAGCATCACCTGGGTGTGTCACCCAGCATCACCTGGGTGTGTCACCCAGCATCACCTGGGTGTGTCACCCAGCATCACCTGGATGTGTCACACTGCATCACCTGGGTGTGTCACTCAGCATCACCTGGGTGTGTCACACTGCATCACCTGAGTGTGTCACCCAGCATCACCTGGGCGTGTCACCCAGCATCACCTGGGTGTGTCACCCAGCATCACCTGGGTGTGTCACACTGTATCACCTGGGTGTGTCACCCTCCGTCACCTGGATGTGTCACACTGCATCACCTGGGTGTGTCACCCTCCGTCACCTGGGTGTGTCACACTGCATCACCTGGGTGTGTCACTCAATAACGCACTCTTCTATCGAGTTGAAACCTTAATTTTCGATTTAAAAGAGAACTTAATCTTAATTGACGAAAATTCAATGGAATGAGTAACTGAATATACAGTTCGAAGCCACCTTGAGAGGTGTAAGTTTATCAGTGAATCACAGCACAGTTGCACAAAGGGCGTTCTTGCCTTAAGTATCTGCTAACCTTTTCCACCAGGGCCTTTGAGGCTGTAAACCAAGATAAAGAATACGATGATATAAACCTTTTAATATATAACGACAAATTGGTTTAGAAAGACAGGCGGGCAAACTCTGGGACATATTTATCAGATAACGTTCCGGTCCTGGGATCTTGATTACATGTTGCCAGCTGACGTGTGTTTCTGAGCCGTGAATACCATATTGTGCACTTGGACTTCCAAATGGGTGACAGAGGAAGTGAGTAGTGACACGCGGAATAGGAGAGCTAGTCTCCTGGGTTGAGTAATGGTTTACCGAAAGACAACAAAGAGTGTACGGAAATGGGGAGAAATCAGACTTGGGGATCCATCACACATGGCGTGCCACAGGGGTCGGTGTTGGGGCCCGTCTTTTAATTCTACATAAACGACATAGATGAGGGTATAAATAGTGACATAAATAAGAATGCTAATGGCACTAAAATAGGTCGTCAGGGAATTTCTGATGAGCACGCTAGAAACCTACAGAATAGCTTCTTGTTGTGGTCGGAGAAGTAACAGATGTAGTTTAGTGTGGACAATTGTGACATTCTTTCCTAGGAAATAGACTGACTGCGAGAAAAAAAAACTTAGGAGTTTTGATCAGTAGAAAACTAAAGCCAAGATAACAGTGGTTAGTGCTCGCAGTGAAGCTAATAGAACTGTTTGCTGTATGTCAAGGAGTAAGAACTTTGATTAGCTTTATCTGGGTGTGGTTAGGTGCGAGTTAGACTTACCTAGCATGGACCAGTAGGCATGCTGCAGCTACATTATCTTAAGATTATAATGTTCTTATGTTCTTAAATTCTCTGACAAATGTGCTGGTATATACTGGTATAACAAAACAAGTATACTGGTGTAACAAAACAAATATACTGGTATAACAAAACAAGTATACTGGTATAACAAAACAAATATACTGGTATAACAAAACAAATATACTGGTATAACAAAACAAATATACTGGTATAACAAAACAAATATACTGGTATAACAAAACAAATATACTGGTATAACAAAACAAATATACTGGTATAACAAAACAAGTATACTGGTATAACAAAACAAGAATACTGGTATAACAAAACAAATATACTGGTATAACAAAACAAATATACTGGTATAACAAAACAAGTATACTGGTATAACAAAACAAATATACTGGTATAACAAAACAAATATACTGGTATAACAAAACAAGTATACTGGTATAACAAAACAAATATACTGGTATAACAAAACAAATATACTGGTATAACAAAACAAGTATACTGGTATAACAAAACAAATATACTGGTATAACAAAACAAGTATACTGGTATAACAAAACAAATATACTGGTATAACAAAACAAATATACTGGTATAACAAAACAAATATACTGGTATAACAAAACAAATATACTGGTATAACAAAACAAATATACTGGTATAACAAAACAAATATACTGGTATAACAAAACGAGTATACCATTATTATTATTATTATTATTATTATTATTATTATTATTATTATTATTATTATTATTATTATTATTATTATTATTGTAATTATAATTATTAATATTATTATCATTTTTAGCCTGTTGGTATTCTGTGCAACTCTGCGGGAATTCCTGCCATCATATCATAAGAGTTTAGAAAGCCTGAGTGTGCCCGAAAATAACTCTTTATTTACATATACGTATATACATATATATATATATATATATATATATATATATATATATATATATATATATATATATATATATATATATGTATATATATATATATATACAAAACAACCACTGTGAAAGAGTAGTGAAATTCCAAGCGCTTGCGTGACTACTCACATTCTCAATGTGAGTAGTCACGAAAGCGCTTGGAATTTCACTACTCTTTCACAGTGGTTGTTTTGCATATTTTAAAATCACCTGTTTACTGTGATCTTATTGCATATATATATATATATATATATATATATATATATATATATATATATATATATATATATATATATATATATATATATATATATATATATATATATATATATATATATATATGTAAACATATTAACACACATATACACACACACACACACACACACACACACACACACACACACACACACACACACACACACACACACACACACACACACACACACACACACACACACACACACACACACACACACACACACACACACACACACACACACACACACACGTGGAAAGAGTAACAGGAGTTGAATGGGAAAAGCCAGACTATAAAAGAGGGGACTACATAGGTTTGAAAAACTTCCTGCGGGAGGTTCCGTGGGACAGAGAACTGGCAGGAGAGCCAGTAAATGAAATGATGGAATACGTAACAACAAAATGCAAGGAGGCAGTGGAAAGGTTTATTCCCAAGGGCAACAGTAACAACGGGAAGACCAGAACGAGCCCCTGGTTTACCTGACGGTGTAAGGAGGCAAAAACAAAGTGCAATAGAGAATGGAAAACGTACAGAAGGTAGAAAACACATGAAAATAGTTAGATTAGTCGCAGAGCCAGGGACGAGTATGCACAGGTAAGGATGGAGGCCCAGCGACAGTATGAAAATAACATAGCATCGAAAGTCAAGACTGACCCGAACCTGTTGTATAGCCACAACAGGAGGAAGACAACAGTCAAAGACCAGGTGATCAGACTGAGGACAGAAGGTGAAGAACTCACAAGAAATGATCAGGAGGTATGTGAGGAGCTAAACAGGAGATTTAAGGAAGTTTTTACAGTAGAGACAGGAAGGGCTCTGGGAAGACAGCACAGAAGGGAACATCAAGAGGGAATATACCAACAAGTGTTGGATGACATACGAACAACCGAGGAGGAGGTGCAGAAGCTGCTAAGTGACCTTGATACCTCAAAGGCGATGGGACCGGACAACATCTCCCCGTGGGTCCTTAGAGAAGGAGCAGAGATGCTGTGCGTACCCCTAACCACAATCTTCAACACATCCCTTGAAACTGGGCAACTACCCGAGAAATGGAAGACAACAAATGTAGTCCCCATATTTAAGAAAGGAAACAGAAACGAGGCACTAAACTACAGACCTGTGTCTCTGACATGTATAGTATGCAAAGTCATGGAGAAAATTATCAGGAGGAGAGTGGTGGAACACCTGGAACGGAACAAAATTATAAATGAAAACCAGCATGGGTTCATGGAAGGCAAATCCTGTGTCACAAACCTTCTGGAGTTTTATGACAAGGTAACAGAAGTAAGACACGAGAGAGAGGGGTGGGTTGATTGCATTTTCCTAGACTGCAGGAAGGCCTTTGACACAGTTCCTCACAAGTGCAGAAGCTGGAGGATCAGGCGCATATAACAGGGAGGGCACTGCAATGGATCAGGGAATACCTGACAGGGAGGCAACAACGAGTCATGGTACGTGAAGAGGTATCACAGTGGGCGCCTGTGACGAGCGGGGTCCCACAAGGGTCAGTTCTAGGACCAGTGCTATTTTTGATATATGCGAACGACATGATGGAAGGAATAGACTCTGAAGTGTCCCTATTCGCAGATGATGTGAAGCTGATGAGAAGAATTAAATCGGATGAGGATGAGGCAGGACTGCAAAGAGACCTGGAGAGGCTGGACATGTGGTCCAGAAACTGGCTTCTCGAATTCAACCCTGCCAAATGCAAAGTCATGAAGATTGGGGAGTGGCAAAGAAGACCGCAGACAGAGTATAGGCTAGGTGGACAAAGACTACAGACCTCACTCAAGGAGAAAGACCTTGGGGTGACGATAACACCGAGCACGTCACCGGAGGCACACATCAACCAAATAACTGCTGCAGCATACGGGCGCCTGGCAAACCTGAGAATAGCGTTCCGATACCTTAATAAGGAATCGTTCAAGACACTGTACACTGTGTATGTTAGGCCCATACTGGAGTATGCAGCATCAGTCTGGAACCCACACCTGGTCAAGCACGTCAAGAAGTTAGAGAAAGTACAAAGGTTTGCAACAAGGCTAGTCCCAGAGCTCAGGGGAATGTCGTACGAGGAAAGGTTAAGGGAAATCGGACTGACGACACTGGAGGACAGAAGGGTCAGGGAAGACATGATAACGACATACAAGATACTGCGGGGAATAGACAAGGTGGACAGAGACAGGATGTTCCAGAGAGGGGACACAGAAACAAGGGGTCACAACTGGAAGCTGAAGACTCAGACGAGTCACAGGGACGTTAGGAAGCATTTCTTCAGTCATAGAGTCGTCATGAAGCGGAATAGCCTAGCAAGTGGAGTAGTTTAGGCAGGAACCATACATAGTTTTAAGAAGAGGTACGACAAAGCTCAGGAAGCAGAGAGGGAGAGGACCTAGTAGCGATCAGTGAAGAGGTGGGGCCAGGAGCTGAGTCTCGACCCCTGCAACCACAATTAGGTGAGTACAATTAGGTGAGTACACGCACACACACACACACACACACACACACACCATTAGTACTAAAAAATTGAATAAACACAAAACAGCAACAGATACATATGTACACAGACAGATTTACAGAACCAGATTTGTTCCCTCCGTTACTAACTAGCAGAACCAGATTTATTCCCTCCGTTACTAACTAGCAGAACCAGATTTGTTCCCTCCGTTACTAAATAGGAGAACCAGATTTGTTCCCTCTGTTACTAACTAGCAGAACCAGATTTGTTCCCTCCGTTACTAACTAGCAGAACCAGATTTGTTCCCTCCGTTACTAACTAGCAGAACCAGATTTGTTCCCTCCGTTACTAACTAGCAGAACCAGATTTGTTCCCTCCGTTACTAACTAGCAGAACCAGATTTGTTAACTCCGTTACTAACTAGCAGAACCAGATTTGTTCCCTCCATTACTAACTAGCAGAACCAGATTTGTTCCCTCCGTTACTAACTAGCAGAACCAGATTTGTTCCCTCCGTTACTAACTAGCAGAACCAGATTTGTTCCCTCCGTTACTAACTAGCAGAACCAGATTTGTTCCCTCCGTTACTAACTAGCAGAACCAGATTTGTTCTCTCCGTTACTAACTAGCAGAACCAGATTTGTTCCCTCCGTTACTAACTAGCAGAACCAGATTATTCCCTTCGTTACTAACTAGCAGAACCAGATTTGTTCCCTCCGTTACTAACTAGCAGAACCAGATTTGTTCCCTCCGTTACTAACTAGCAGAACCAGATTTATTCCCTCCGTTACTAACTAGCAGAACCAGATTTGTTCCCTCCGTTACTAACTAGCAGAACCAGATTTGTTCCCTCCTTTACTAACTAGCAGAACCAGATTTGTTCCCTCCGTTACTAACTAGCAGAACCAGATTTGTTCCCTCCGTTACTAACTAGCAGAACCAGATTTGTTCCCTTCTTTACTAACTAGCAGAACCAGATTTGTTCCCTCCATTACTAACTAGCAGAACCAGATTTGTTCCCTCCGTTACTAACTAGCAGAACCAGATTTGTTCCCTCCGTTACTAACTAGCAGAACCAGATTTGTTCCCTCCGTTACTAACTAGCAGAGCCAGATTTGTTCCCTCCGTTACTAACTAGCAGAACCAGATTTGTTCCCTCCGTTACTAACTAGCAGAACCAGATTTGTTCCCTCCGTTACTAACTAGCAGAGCCAGATTTGTTCCCTCCGTTACTAACTTCTTCTTATGACCAGAGCTTTGGTAAGATGGGTAAGGAAGAAGGATGGGTAAGGATAGAAATATTGGAAAAGGGTGGGAGGGGGGAGAGAGGTAGGATATAAAAGGTAAGTGGCCCAACCACTTTGGTGTAATTTAAAAAGTGTATGTGAAATGATAAGATATTCTTTAAGAGGTATAAGACTAACCCATCAGTCACATAGATATAACAGATATATAAGTACATGACTCTGAATTGGTAGTAATTATACAAGTTGCAATTGCTTTTTTTTGCGATTGCACAACGGTTATTTATGCGACAATGAAGGCAATAATTTTCTGGCCAGTTTATGGAATTACGTGACAGTGGCTTCTTACAGGTGGTGTCCAGCCATGGTAAATAGCATAATTTTTATTTTAGATTGTTATATAAGATGTCTCCCTAATTGGGGGCGATGATGTTCTCAGTATACATAGAAGGGTTCTGGTGGTACCCAATCATCTTCATCAGGGAGGTTGCTCAATATCATGGGTCGATGGTAATCATCTTTATGTATAAAACGACGGACCCTCTGTGGGAGAGTCATTCTTTGAGTCCTGTGAGGAGGAGTATTGATGATATAATCCGTGGTATTTACCACTTGTATAGGATATTCTCTATCTGGCATGTATAGTTCTTGCATTGTATAGAGTTGTTTCTTTTTTAGGGTGTCAAGGCGTACATTTATGGCAGTAATATCTTGTTGTATGTGTAAATCTGCCATTTTAACTCTGTCTCTCCTCCTGGTATCGGTAATGAAGCGAAGAGCTCTATTCTGGACCCTTTGTAACCGTAGCATATTGGTCTTTGTTGTTAATGACATTGGGACACATGGGTAATCAAGTATAGGTCTTATTATCATTTTATACAGATGTTTTTTGACATGTTGAGGGGCTTGATTGAATCGAAAGAGACTGCTAAGACCGGCTTTGGCTATGTTGATCTTTTTAGTTACATGAGATGTTGAGTGGAGCAGCCTGTCTATTTCATATCCCAAAATCTTGTTAGGGTATGTAATGGCTACAGGTGTACCTCTGATGGAGATACCCCCTTTATCTTCAATTGTTGATGCAAAACATCCTATCGTGCTAACAAGGACCTTGTCAGGATTAGTCGTAATTCTCCATTTCTTTTCCCAATTAGATGTTCGACGAAGTTCAATATTCATTTTTTCTATGACTCTCTCGTACTTGTATTTTCCTGTTACCGGAGTTGATGAGACGACATGAATAACATCATCTGCAAACTGTGTCACAATTGTATCATTAAACTCTGGTTGAGGAAGGTCATTCACATATATGTTGAACAGAATTGGACTAAGACAAGAACCTTGTGGGACACCAGCTGTCGGTATAAAAGGCTCTGTCGACCTGCCATGAAAGGTGGGAATGATTTTTCTTTGAGTTAAGAAATTATATATTAATCTGAGAAAAGTCCAGTTATGGTCTGGTAGGTCAATGAGTTTGTATATAAGGCCATCATGCCATAAGCTATCAAAAGCTTTATGAACATCTCTGGTGGCAATTAAGGCAAGATTGCCCTGTTGTTTTAGACGTGCTACAGTATCGAAAATAACATTTATTGCATGATGGGTACCTCTATGTGTTCTAAAGCCAAATTGTTTTTCAGTAAAAAAGTGATTAAACTCCATATAGTAGTTCAATCTGTTGGAAATGACTTTCTCAAGAACTTTTCCAGTGACTTCAAGTAAAGATATAGGTCTATAGTTCCCAGGTTGGTGGATGTCTTTATTGGGCTTAGCAAGAAAGATCATCGTAGCAGTCTTAAAAACCACTGGAAAATGTCCTGAGGCCAAGATGGCATTAAAGATATTTACCAAGGACTGTTTGCAATTTCTAGGTAGGAACTTTATTTGTTTCATTGTTATTCCAGAGAGGCCAGGGGCTCTATTTCGCATTCTTCCAATAACCTGACTCATCTCTAGTAATGTAATAGGTCTAGTAAGCGGGTGGGTATCTTCAAGAGTTGAAGTATCGATGGAAGGTAGTGGTTGTAGATCATCCAAGTTCTCATCTCTCCATTCATTTACCAACTGATAATGATTATTGTTAAATTGACGACTGGTATTGTGGGAGAGAATTTTCTCCCATACATCACCCATCAAATTAGCCTGGTCCTGTGGATCGTCAAGTTTAATTTCAACATCTTCATCATCCTCATCAGTGAAGGTATGAACTAGGTAGTTAGGAGCTTTGTGCTTTGCCCCTAAAAGTTGTCGGATCTTACTTCAAAATTTTGCGGGTTCACGTTTATACTGATTAGCTTGAAGAACTAGCAATTTCCATAAGTCCCGTTTGTGATGACTAATCATGTTAATTAATTCTTGCCTTAATCGGTGCAGTGTAGCTACTGGTGGTTGTCTCGTTTGAAGATGCCTTCGACATTCTGTTTGATAATTTCTTAAATTGTTTCTAATTTCCCTAGTAGGTTTATATTGTTGGTATATCTTTGTGGAAGCTAATTGACAAGTTGCATTAGTAGCTTCAATTATTCGATTATGCAGGGACCTGATTGCATCATCAATTGCAGTGGAAGGTAGATTTTCCAATGACACAACTTCATCGTCACCCAGAAATGCCCTGAAGGGGTCAAATCCTAGGGTGTTAAGATTGGGTTTAGGAGGTACCGGTATTCTAAATGGAGAAGTTTGTAGTTGTATTATAACAGGGATATGGTCAGATCCTACGTTTCCACCAGGAGATATACGACAGTGAAAGATGTCACAGTCTCTGTTTGTCAGTACTATATCTGGTGTTCCTGGATGAGGTCCAATGTACGATTTAAAGAATGGGCCTTGAAATGACAAGTTTCTGGCTGTCATGATATTAAATAGTTGTTTTCCTTTTAAGTCACCCAGTGGAATACCAGCTAGACAGTTGAAGAGGGCAGGGTGATGAGCATTAAAATCTCCCGCTAGAATTGTTGGAATATTTCTGCTTAATATCCTATGTAGAGGAATTGACTGTATATATTGTTGTCTCGGGGGAAAATATCCAGTTACTATCACTAGTTGTCCATGAGATGTTGTCATTTCTATTGCAAGAATGTTATCTTCATCAACATGAATATTTTTAAATGTATAGCCTAATTTAACTAAGATGGCTACACCACTAAACGGTCCTCTCGATTTCTCCACAGTAGAGTAACCACGTAATTTAATATATTGATCAACTCTTGCAGCTGTCTCGTTCAAAAGTATAACATCGGGATTGTAATTATGTAGTTTAACCTCAAGGAGGTAACGGTTATTAAAGAAATGTTGAACATTAAGTTGGAAAATTGATATCCCTATTATTTCTTGCACTTCGCTCGTGTACTGCGGTCTGAACGCCTGCAAGTAATGTCACGTGTTGTATCAACACTATCCCTGCTGGACTCGTCAAGGGGAGGAGAGAACTTCTGCGTAGTTGCTTGTGTATTAAAAATGCCATCATCTTCACTAGAGGTGGTAATATTAACAGACTCATTAGAGTCGTTAGAGTCATCATTAGAAAACTGAGGTATGATATTCCCAGTTACAGTAAGCAGAGGCTCGTGAGAGTTAATGGGAGACTGTGTAGGCTCCAAGGGAATATTAGGTAGGCAAGGTGAGTTACCCTGGGAAAGTTCCTGTTCAATAGGATCAGCTTCAATAGCGGGAGAGTAGGCACCACTTTCTGGGGCATTGTTATGTTCAGGTGTTGACTTATCGGGTTGAGGGGAGTTGACAACCTGGGTATGCGAGATGGGCGATTCCTGGGCCAGGGATGACTTAGGGTTATTTTTAGATGTAGAGTAGGGTACATACTTCTTGTTATGAGAAGGCTGGGTCATAATAACCTTCACATTTTCTGGGATAGTGATGGGAGTGATCCCATTAGCCATTAACAGATCATTTAAAACCTGAGAGCAGAGTTGAATGTCACCACCTGCTATGTCTTTGGCCATCATATACATTAGTTGCGCTCTCGTCATATCCCCGGCTGTGGATACCTGAGACATAGATGAGACTGAACCTTGTTGTTGCGTTTGTGTATGTTGTAGGTGAGGGTTAGATTGGGGCGCTCCAAGAGAGGCAGAATTCCAAACATTGGAACCATTGGTAGAGACCTGAGGAGTCCCACTTGATCCAGGCAGAGCTGAGAAGAAAGTTTGGGACATGGTTGGCGGTGCCTGGGGAGTGGTCTTCTTAGAAGTGGACAGTTTCTTGGCTTCAATAATTTTCTGCATTTCATTTTTCCTTTCAGGACAAATAGCAGAAACAGCATGATGTTTTCCGTTGCAGAGGACACATTTGGGTGTATTTTTATTATTACAATCTCGATAAGAATGTTGGCCAGAGCAAATGCTACAAATCTGCCCTTGAGTACTGAATTTGTTGGTGTTATGACCAAAGGCATAAGATTTAAAACATTGTGTCACACTGACAAATCGTTCAAGAGAGATTTGGTCAGGTGTACATCTGGTGCCAAAACATTTGAAGCCATTTTGACACACAAGTTTGGCCTCCTCAGGTGTCTCAAGTATTAACTTTAAGGTTACCTTGTTGTTATTAGGTTTAGAGAATTTATGTGCTTCGACAGCCCTAAATTCAGAATTCTCTGTATTAAAGTCCTCAACAGTTTCATTCACTGTGCTATGTCTCATGAAACTGTTAATTCTGGCAACAAACACAGTCCACTGAGCTTGATAGCTCTCAGGTGCAACTGGGGTAACACCAGAAGTCTTCAGTTTTTCAAGAACATCATGCTTCAGCAGTTGAAGTAACTCTTCTTCCGAAGAGAGGAGAAGTACTGCTCCAGCGTGGGTTTGAAAAACATCCACTGGAGCAACAGTTGAGTTCGAGCAAATACATGTTAGAATTTCTTTCATCGACTTTTGGTTTCCATCAACACGTAATCTTACTCGTATCCTCGCCATGATGTCTAGGAAGGTACATCTGGCAGAGGAGTTTCTTAACAAAAAGTGATCTTTCCTTAGTGTTATTCTAGCATCCTATTTCAGCTGACTTATGAAGGTCAGCCCCTAAGATAGCCTACCCTCGAGTGGTGAGGGGTAAAGGGCCCAAGGCAAAGATCGGCCGGATTTTAAGAAACCACACGGGCTACCGGATGGTCAAAATGCCTTGTGTTAACTCGCCAAAGCGAAGTTGCCGATAAAGAAGAAGATAGGAAAGTCAGAAGGATAGCAATATATGTAGTGTGTTAGTGTGTGGTCCAGTGTTGATGTTTGTGTGAGGGGAGGATGGGGAAGGATGGGGGGATGGGGATGAGAGAGGTGAACAAGCAAGCAAGTCACCGCCATACCCTCTTGATGGGATGGTGAAGAACTACTCAGGATAAGCCAAGAAAAATCTCGAGCAACAGTGTTCAGAGCAGGAACGATGACGTCTTCTCTCCACGGTGGCTGGGCTGCTTCTCTGTCTGTGTCTGTGTCTGATTATCGTTACTAACTAGCAAAACCAGATTTGTTCCCTCCGTTACTAACTAGCAGAACCAGATTTGTTCCCTCCGTTACTAGCTAGCAGAACCAGATTTGTTCCCTCCATTACTAGCTAGCAGAACCAGATTTGTTCCCTCCGTTACTAACTAGCAGAACCAGATTTGTTCCCTCCGTTACTAACTAGCAGAACCAGATTTGTTCCCTCCGTTACTAAATAGCAGAGCCAGATTTGTTCCCTCCGTTACTAACTAGCAAAACCAGATTTGTTCCCTCCGTTACTAACAAGCAGAACCAGATTTGTTCCCTCCGTTACTAACTAGCAGAACCAGATTTGTTCCCTCCGTTGCTAACTAGCAGAACCAGATTTGTTTCCTCCGTTACTTACTAGCACAACCAGATTTGTTCCCTCCGTTACTAACTAGCAGAGCCAGATTTGTTCCCTCCGTTACTAACTAGCAGAACCAGATTTGTTCCCTCCGTTACTAACTAGCAGAAACAGATTTGTTCCCTCCGTTACTAACTAGCAGAACCAGATTTGTTCCCTCCGTTACTAACTAGCAGAACCAGATTTGTTCCCTCCGTTACTAACTAGCAGAACCAGATTTGTTCCCTCCGTTACTAGCTAGCAGAACCAGATTTGTTCCCTCCGTTACTAACTAGCAGAACTAGATTTGTTCCCCCCGTTACTAACTAGCAGAACCAGATTTGTTCCCTCCGTTACTAAATAGCAGAGCCAGATTTGTTCCCTCCGTTACTAACTAGCAAAACCAGATTTGTTCCCTCCGTTACTAACTAGCATTACCATATTTGTTCCCTCCGTTACTAACTAGCAGAACCAGATTTGTTCCCTCCGTTAATAACTAGCAGAACCAGATTTGTTTCCTCCGTTACTAACTAGCACAACCAGGTTTGTTCCCTCCATTACTAACTAGCAGAGCCAGATTTGTTCCCTCCGTTACTAGCTAGCAGAACCAGATTTGTTCCCTCCGTTACTAACTAGCAGAACCAGATTTGTTCCCTCCATTACTAACTAGCAGAACCAGATTTGTTCCCTCCGTTACTAAATAGCAGAGCCAGATTTGTTCCCTCCGTTACTAACTAGCAAAACCAGATTTGTTCCCTCCGTTACTAACAAGCAGAACCAGATTTGTTCCCTCCGTTACTAACTAGCAGAACCAGATTTGTTCCCTCCGTTACTAACTAGCAGAACCAGATTTGTTTCCTCCGTTACTTACTAGCACAACCAGATTTGTTCCCTCCGTTACTAACTAGCAGAGCCAGATTTGTTCCCTCCGTTACTAACTAGCAGAACCAGATTTGTTCCCTCCGTTACTAACTAGCAGAAACAGATTTGTTCCCTCCGTTACTAACTAGCAGAACCAGATTTGTTCCCTCCGTTACTAACTAGCAGAACCAGATTTGTTCCCTCCGTTACTAACTAGCAGAACCAGATTTGTTCCCTCCGTTACTAGCTAGCAGAACCAGATTTGTTCCCTCCGTTACTAACTAGCAGAACTAGATTTGTTCCCCCCGTTACTAACTAGCAGAACCAGATTTGTTCCCTCCGTTACTAAATAGCAGAGCCAGATTTGTTCCCTCCGTTACTAACTAGCAAAACCAGATTTGTTCCCTCCGTTACTAACTAGCATTACCATATTTGTTCCCTCCGTTACTAACTAGCAGAACCAGATTTGTTCCCTCCGTTACTAACTAGCAGAACCAGATTTGTTTCCTCCGTTACTAACTAGCACAACCAGGTTTGTTCCCTCCATTACTAACTAGCAGAGCCAGATTTGTTCCCTCCGTTACTAACTAGCAGAACCAGATTTGTTCCCTCCGTTACTAACTAGCAGAACCAGATTTGTTCCCTCCGTTACTAGCTAGCAGAACCAGATTTGTTCCCTCCGTTACTAACTAGCAGAACTAGATTTGTTCCCCCCGTTACTAACTAGCAGAACCAGATTTGTTCCCTCCGTTACTAAATAGCAGAGCCAGATTTGTTCCCTCCGTTACTAACTAGCAAAACCAGATTTGTTCCCTCCGTTACTAACTAGCATTACCATATTTGTTCCCTCCGTTACTAACTAGCAGAACCAGATTTGTTCCCTCCGTTACTAACTAGCAGAACCAGATTTGTTTCCTCCGTTACTAACTAGCACAACCAGGTTTGTTCCCTCCGTTACTAACTAGCAGAGCCAGATTTGTTCCCTCCGTTACTAACTAGCAGAACCAGATTTGTTCCCTCCGTTACTAACTAGCAGAACCAGATTTGTTCCCTCCGATACTAACTAGCAGAACTTGATTTGTTCCCTCCGTTACTAACTAGCAGAACCAGATTTGTTCCCTCCGTTACTAACTAGCAGAACCAGATTTGTTCCCTCCGATACTAACTAACAGAACCAGATTTGTTCCCTCCGTTACTAACTAGCAGAACCAGATTTGTTCCCTCCGTTACTAACTAGCAGAACCAGATTTGTTCCCTCCGTTACTAACTAGCAGAACCAGATTTGTTCCCTCCGTTACTAACTAGCAGAACCAGATTTGTTCCCTCTGTTACTAACTAGCAGAACCAGATTTGTTCCCTCCGTTACTAACTAGCAGAACCAGATTTGTTCCCTCCGTTACTAACTAGCAGAACCAGATTTGTTCCCTCCGTTACTAACTTGCAGAACCAGATTTGTTCCCTCCGTTACTAACTAGCGAACCAGATTTGTTCCCTCCGTTACTAACTAGCAGAATATGAAAAAAATAGGATGTTTGGGAGTGCATCAATAATAAAAACTGGTGAGGGTCAGCAGTCTGGTTTGGTCTGGTGTGTGTCAGACGTTGAGGCCACTAGCGACCCCCCGTACTGGTGCTCATCCGGAGTGAGTCACTGGTGCATAATTGTGTGCTCATAGTTAGTGTTGTGGTGCATAGTAAGTGTGTTCATACATCCAGTTTATGTTCAGAAAGTAGAATCGACTGAAATATCGACCAGTACAGGCGTTCGTGCCTCACACAGGGACCTCCACCAACACATGGGGATCCTGCCTCACACAGGGACCTCCACCAACACAGGGAGCTCTTGCCTCACACAATGACCTCCACCAATACATGGGGATCCTGCCTCACACAGGGACCTCCACCAACGCATGGAGTTCTTGCCTCACACAGGGACCTCCACCAACACATGGGGATCCTGCCTCACACAGAGACCTCCACCAACGCATGGAGTTCTTGCCTCACACAGGGACCATCACCAATACATGGGGATCCTGCCTCACACAGGGACCTCCACCAACGCATGGAGCTCTTGCCTCACACAGGGACCTCCACCAATACATGGGGATCCTGCCTCACACAGGGACCTCCACCAACGCTTGGAGTTTTTGCCTCACACAGGGACCTCCACCAACACATGGGTTTCCTGCCTCACAGAGACCTCCATCAACACATGGAGTTCTTGCCTCACACAGGGACCTCCACCAACACATGGGTTTCCTGCCTCACAGAGACCTCCATCAACACATGGAGTTCTTGCCTCACACAGGGACCTGCACCAACACATGGGGATCCTGCCTTACACAGGGACCTCTACCAACACATGGGGTTCTTGCCTCACACAGGGACCTCCACCAACTCATGAGATTCCTGCCTCACACAGGGACCTCGACCAACCCATGAAGTTCTTGCCTCACACAGGGACCTCCACCAACACACGGGGTTCTTGCCTCACACAGGGACCTTCACCAACACATGGGGATCCTGCCTCACACTGGGACCTCCACCAACACACGGGGTTCTTGCCTCACACAGGGACTTTCACCAACACATGGGGATCCTGCCTCACACAGGGACCTCCACCAACACATGGAGTTCTTGCCTCACACAGGGACCTCCACCAACACATGGAGTTCTTGCCTCACACAGGGACCTCCACCAACACATGGGGATCCTGCCTTACACAGGGACCTCCACCAACACATGGGGATCCTGCCTTACACAGGTACCTCCACCAACACATGGGGTTCCTGCCTCACACAGGGACCTCCACCAACACATGAGGTTCCTGCCTCACACAGGGACCTCCACCAACACATGGAGTTTTTGCCTCACACAGGGACCTCGACCAACACATGGAGTTCTTGCCTCACACAGGGACCTCCACCAACACACGGGGTTCTTGCCTCACACAGGGACCTTCACCAACACATGGGGATCCTGCCTCACACAGGGACCTCCACCAACACATGGAGTTCTTGCCTCACACAGGGACCTCCACCAACACATGGGGATCCTGCCTCACACAGGGACCTCCACCAACACATGGGGATCCTGCCTCACACAGGGACCTCCACCAACACATGGGGTTCCTACCTCACACAGGGACTTCCACCAACACATGGGGATCCTGCCTTACACATGGACCTCCACCAACACATGGGGTTCCTGCCTCACACAGGGACCTCCACCAACACATGGAGTTTTTGTCTCACACAGGGACCTCGACCAACACATGGAGTTCTTGCCTCACACAGGGACCTCCACCAACACACGGGGTTCTTGCCTCACACAGGGACCTTCACCAACACATGGAGATCCTGCCTCACACAGGGACCTCCACCAATACATGGAGTTCTTGCCTCACACAGGGACCTCCACCAACACATGGGATCCTGCCTCACACAGGGACCTCCACCAACACATGGGGATCCTGCCTCACGCCGGGACCTCCACCAACACATGGAGTTTTTGCTTCACACAGGGACCTCCACCAACACATGGGGATCCTGCCTCACACAGGCACCTCCACCAACACATGGGGTTCCTACCTCACACAGGGACCTCCACCAACACATGGGGTTCCTACCTCACACAGGGACCTCCACCAACACATGGGGTTCCTACCTCACACAGGGACCTCCACCAACACATGGGGTTCCTACCTCACACAGGGACCTCCACCAACACATGGGGTTCCTACCTCACACAGGCACCTCCACCAACACATGGGGTTCCTACCTCACACAGGGACCTCCACCAACACATGGGGTTCCTACCTCACACAGGCACCTCCACCAACACATGGGGTTCCTACCTCACACAGGGACCTCCACCAACACATGGGGTTCCTACCTCACACAGGGACCTCCACCAACACATGGGGTTCCTACCTCACACAGGGACCTCCACCAACACATGGGGTTCCTACCTCACACAGGCACCTCCACCAACACATGGGGTTCCTACCTCACACAGGCACCTCCACCAACACATGGGGTTCCTACCTCACACAGGCACCTCCACCAACACATGGGGTTCCTACCTCACACAGGGACCTCCACCAACACATGGGGTTCCTACCTCACACAGGCACCTCCACCAACACATGGGGTTCCTACCTCACACAGGCACCTCCACCAACACATGGGGTTCCTACCTCACACAGGCACCTCCACCAACACATGGGGTTCCTACCTCACACAGGCACCTCCACCAACACATGGGGTTCCTACCTCACACAGGCACCTCCACCAACACATGGGGTTCCTACCTCACACAGGCACCTCCACCAACACATGGGGTTCCTACCTCACACAGGCACCTCCACCAACACATGGGGTTCCTACCTCACACAGGGACCTCCACCAACACATGGGGTTCCTACCTCACACAGGCACCTCCACCAACACATGGGGTTCCTACCTCACACAGGCACCTCCACCAACACATGGGGTTCCTACCTCACACAGGCACCTCCACCAACACATGGGGTTCCTACCTCACACAGGCACCTCCACCAACACATGGGGTTCCTACCTCACACAGGCACCTCCACCAACACATGGGGTTCCTACCTCACATAGGCACCTCCACCAACACATGGGGTTCCTACCTCACACAGGCACCTCCACCAACACATGGGGTTCCTACCTCACACAGGGACCTCCACCAACACATGGGGTTCCTACCTCACACAGGCACCTCCACCAACACATGGGGTTCCTACCTCACACAGGGACCTCCACCAACACATGGGGTTCCTACCTCACACAGGCACCTCCACCAACACATGGGGTTCCTACCTCACATAGGCACCTCCACCAACACATGGGGTTCCTACCTCACACAGGCACCTCCACCAACACATGGGGTTCCTACCTCACACAGGGACCTCCACCAACACATGGGGTTCCTACCTCACACAGGCACCTCCACCAACACATGGGGTTCCTACCTCACACAGGCACCTCCACCAACACATGGGGTTCCTACCTCACACAGGCACCTCCACCAACACATGGGGTTCCTACCTCACATAGGCACCTCCACCAACACATGGGGTTCCTACCTCACACAGGCACCTCCACCAACACATGGGGTTCCTACCTCACATAGGCACCTCCACCAACACATGGGGTTCCTACCTCACACAGGCACCTCCACCAACACATGGGGTTCCTACCTCACACAGGGACCTCCACCAACACATGGGGTTCCTACCTCACACAGGCACCTCCACCAACACATGGGGTTCCTACCTCACACAGGCACCTCCACCAACACATGGGGTTCCTACCTCACACAGGCACCTCCACCAACACATGGGGTTCCTACCTCACACAGGCACCTCCACCAACACATGGGGTTCCTACCTCACACAGGCACCTCCACCAACACATGGGGTTCCTACCTCACACAGGCACCTCCACCAACACATGGGGTTCCTACCTCACACAGGCACCTCCACCAACACATGGGGTTCCTACCTCACACAGGCACCTCCACCAACACATGGGGTTCCTACCTCACACAGGCACCTCCACCAACACATGGGGTTCCTACCTCACACATGGGGTTCCTACCTCACACAGGCACCTCCACCAACACATGGGGTTCCTACCTCACACAGGCACCTCCACCAACACATGGGGTTCCTACCTCACACAGGCACCTCCACCACCACATGGGGTTCCTACATCACACATGGGGTTCCTACCTCACACAGGCACCTCCACCAACACATGGGGGTCCTACCTCACACAGGCACCTCCACCAACACATGGGGTTCCTACCTCACACAGGGACCTCCACCAACACATGGGGTTCCTACCTCACACAGGGACCAAAAGAACTGCTCCAATGCAACTTTATCCTCTTTTTGTGTATAAGTTTCGCAAGAGTAAACCGGGATACTGAACACCTCCTCACACGCCTCTTACCTGGCCTTCCTGAGCGCCTCACTGTTGATACATCACTTGTCCAGTCATCATGTAACTAACATCCGCGTTAGCAGAGGTTTTACAATTAGTTGAGTCATCATATGACTAACACCTGCGTTAGCCAAGGTTTTACAGTTATTCGAGTCATCATAAGACTAACACCTGCGTTAGCAGATGTTTTATAATTAGTTGAGTCATCATATGACTAACACCTGCGTTAGCCAAGGTTTTACAGTTATTCGAGTCATCATAAGACTAACACCTGCGTTAGCAGATGTTTTATAATTAGTTGAGTCATCATATGACTAACATCCGCGTTAGCAGATGTTTTATAATTAGTTGAGTCATCATATAACTAACATCTGCGTTAGCAGAGGTGACATCTTATGACGAAGAAATATTCCAGTTTCTGCTGATAGACAAAATACCGACGTCAGATGTCCTCTTATCAATAAAAAAATAACCAACTATATAACATTCCACAACAATAACGAATACGATATAAAGCATAGGCGGTAATTTCTTTGATTTCGCATGAGAAATAGTCGCATAAGAACATAAGAAAGGAGGAGCACTGCGGCAGGCCTACTGGCGCATGCTAAACAGGTTTAACTCACACCCAACAACCCCACTTATGTACCTGTCTAACCTATTTTTAAAGCTGCACAAAGTTTTCTCTTCAGTGACACTCCTCGGGAGCTTTTGCTCCGCTCATTCTTCCTGGCAGACACGTCAGCCTCCTGGCAGACACGTCAGCCTCCTGGCAGACACGTCAGCCTCCTGGCAGACACGTCAGCCTCCTGGCAGACACGTCAGCCTCCTGGCAGACACGTCAGCCTCCTGGCAGACACGTCAGCCTCCTGGCAGACACGTCAGCCTCCTGGCAGACACGTCAGCCTCCTGGCAGACACGTCAGCCTCCTGGCAGACACGTCAGCCTCCTGGCAGACACGTCAGCCTCCTGGTAGATATAAGTCAGCCTTCTGATATAACGGGACTAGTCAGGGGGAAGGGGTTGTTCACCTAGATTTAGAGGAGGTGAGATCACATGCAGTGTGTGTCGTACCTGTTCTATATCAGAGTTACACTGTGGGACATACCACTCTTGTCTATACTCTAACATATACTCAGTAGTAAATCACCAAAACTTTCTTCTAATACTATTTCTCAACAATTTTACACACACACACACGTGTATATATATATATATATATATATATATATATATATATATATATATATATATATATATATATATATATATATATATATATATATATATATATATATATATATATATATAAAATCCTTATGGGTATAGCGCTTTTCCGTGATATATAATAATAATAATAATAATAATAATAATAATAATAATAATAATAATAATAATAATAATAATAATAATAATAATAGTAATAATAATCTTATTTTGTTTCAACGTCGCAGCCGCCGACTGGAGGGAGGACTTGAGCAATAAAGTTAGCATAGGTATCCGTGACGCAGGGTACACTCGTGCCGTGTTAGACTGTGGCGACGACCACATGGCTTTCGTCATCACTCTGAAAGAGAACTTCGAGGGCGTGTTGTACACCAGGGGCAGTTTCCACACCCGTCGAGGACCTTGCTTCCTCGACGCTACAGGAGGAAAGGAGTTTGCACTCAAATTCGGCTACAAGGACTGCTCAACCAGATACGTGAGTGATATAAGAGTGGATACACTCGCACTGAGTGACTGTATATGTGAGTTGTATGGTGGGGAAATATACGCAGTGTGCGGCTGTCCTATTATATATCAGTATAACATTGTGGTGGCAAAAGCTCTCGCTTCACACGCTGATTATCCGGATTCGATTCCTGGAGAGGGTGGAGACATTAGGTGTATTTCCTTACACCTGTTGTCCCTGTTCACCCATCAGTAATAATGGGTACCTGGGTGTTAGTTGACTGGTGTGGGTCGAATCCTGGGGAAAAAAAATGACCTAATTTTCCAGAAATGCTCAGCATAACAAGGGGCTTTCTATACAGTAGCATGTCACTGATGTCAGCTAGGACTGTATACCTTGTACATGTACTTGTAGAAATAAAGGTATTATTATTATTATTATTATTATTATTATTATTATTATTATTATTATTATTATTATTATTATTATTATTATTATTATTATTATATTCCGTTATGCTGGATAGGTTTTCTGATGAAGCAATGGAGTCTCCCAGCCTGAGCTGGGAGACTACGAGTGAGATCAGAGTATCGTCATGCATCTCACCACAAACTGCCAGAAATGCACCGCATGCTAGTGGCTTTCTTTTGTGCCTGACAGTATTTCCTTACATGTAAACCACATTACCTATATAGTGCAGAAAAAAAATTGCTGTTGAGAAATGGCATTACCAGTTAAGTTTAAAGAGTTTGTACGTAACTTAGAAAGACAACTCATCGCCTGCACAGCCGCCCCTGCAGACGAGGTCTTGAGAAGCTGTCGAAGTCATCTCTCAACGGGCTGTAAAGAGTTATAATTTGTAAGATTATAAATTACCCCTAGGGGGTGTTATGTCAGCATATTTCATTCACTGATGGCTGACAAATTACATACTTGTTTGGACTCAAAAGTCCGCACCTTACTGCCGACTATAGGTTGATTACAAACTCCTTGCGACTCAAGAACTGCGCAGTCCCCCGTACTACAAGAAATTCGTAACCTACCTTGCTCTTGTAGCGTGAGCTATGGTGTTCTTCACACCTTCGACAGATATCGGTGACTTGATAGAAGCTGAAGTGTCCGTGGATGTCCATGTCTTCCATAGTCTTGGAAAACGCACACTGGTACACTATGTTCCACAAGATTTGTCTTTATTGTTCACAATCTTATCACTAAAGAAGCTGATCACACTTCTCTTAAGTGTTTATTGTGTTTTATGAGATACTTTGTTCACACTAACGCACAGATCGTTCTTTGTTGGTTATCCTGGCGTCAGTGTCACTCTCAGTAGAGTCAAAAGTAATCTGAAGACGCCACAGCGCCCCATGCCGTCACTCCCCTAGCACAAAGAAAAGGCTGACCTAGTACTTTTGCTTCCTTGCCACTTCCTCGATGAAATAAAGCAGAATGTTTGATTCTTGCTGTCTTAAGCATAGACAACAATGTCCAGTATCTTTACTATGGTAATAAAGTGGGAGCAGGATTTTCTTTAATTGTCCTGCTAAAGTAAGAGATGTTCTGTCTCTTATTAAACTTCACTTTGCAACACTGCACTGCAAGGAGCAACGGTCGCTTGACCACGTCGCATACTCGTACGGCATCTGTGATCAATTACTCACTGTAGCAGTAAACAAGACGCTTGCCCCTTCTGAGAGGGCTGGACCCCTCCGGGCTGAAAGGGGCTGAAGGGGCTGAAGGGGCTGAAGGGGGCTAATACCCCCCTCCTGGAGAAAATTTCTCCACAATTGCATTGTATTGTATATTTGGCAGGTGCCGCAGGTGACGATGCTGTTTAGGCTACATATTTCCAAGACGAGTTCAGTTACAGTGGACATTACCATCTCTTCTTAATAATAATAAAAATAATAACTTTTATTCCTATAAGTACATGATACAACTTATATAATTACATGATACAACGGTATAGAAAGCTGCTTGTTATGCAGAGCATTTCGGGCAAATTAGGATAATTGTTTCCCCAGGATGCGACCCACACCAGTCGACTAACACCCAGGTACCTCTTCGCTGCTAGGTGAACAGGGACAGCAGGTGTCTTAAGGAAACACACCCTGATGTTTCCACTCGTACCAGGGATCGATCCACGGACCTCAGTGTAAAAGATGAGTGCGGTACCAACCAAGCTACGAGACCACCATCTTATGACCTCTCTCACACATAGGAGAAAAACAGTAGATTTTGTAAGCACATCTCATCATTAAATATTCCCATCTTGAAGTCATAATTAAGAAAGTATCTGATATAAGCGAGGAAGACTTACATCTACTGGGGAGGTTACTGGACGACTTAATGCTTGGCCGGACACATTGCTTTGGTACAGTGTTCTTATTTCCCACTAACTTCGAACGTAGCTTTTGTATAATAATAATAATAATAATAATAATAATAATAATAATAATAATAATAATAATAATAATAATAATAATAATAATAATAAACAATAATAACAATAATAATAATCCTAAAGCCAAGAGGCCTCTAACTAAATTATTGTTCCATGTATTGTCCCACAGAACGATGACCTAGGTGCTCACGTGAACACCGTGGTGGTACAACACGAGGATGACCTTATCTTCCCTGGTGACCTGGCCTTTGACCTCAGATGTCACGACCGAGTCACTGTCAACGCCACAATGAAAGGGTCAGAATCTCACCAGTCTTTAACTAAATAGATATGAATTCCATAGCTTTGTATGGCATTTAATCTCTGTCTCTATATTATATATATATATATATATATATATATATATATATATATATATATATATATATATATATATATATATATATATATATATATGCAATAAGATCACAGTAAACAGGTGATTTCAGAATATGCAAAACAACCACTCTGAAAGAATAGAGAAATTCCAGGCGCTTTCGTGACTACTCACATATATATATATATATATATATATATATATATATATATATATATATATATATATATATATATATATATATATATATATATATATATATATATATATATATATATACATGCATACATACATATCTCCAACTAACCTCATCTTTCCCAACAGAATCAAGTCAAGGATCTCTCTAGTGGACCCCGACCCAGGCTCCTCGAAGTCACCCTCCAAGGATGAGGTGGTGGCGACCTCACTGTCCAGTGTGGTCACTCTCACTCCAGCCCGCCTCACTCCACCGAAGGAGGAGTTATAACCTGATGAGAA
>NC_091322.1:15455741-15495741 GCF_038502225.1 Cherax quadricarinatus
GGCTTGCGTGTGTCCTGACTGGCCAGTGTCTGGCTTGCGTGTGTCCTGATTGGCCAGTGTCTGGCTTGCGTGTGTCCTGATTGGCCAGTGTCTGGCTTGCGTGTGTCCTGCTGGCCAGTGTCTGGCTTGCGTGTGTCCTGACTGGCCAGTGTCTGGCTTGCGTGTGTCCTGCTGGCCAGTGTCTGGCTTGCGTGTGTCCTGATTGACCAGTGTCTGGCTTGCGTGTGTCCTGACTGGCCAGTGTCTGGCTTGCGTGTGTCCTGCTGGCCAGTGTCTGGCTTGCGTGTGTCCTGACTGGCCAGTGTCTGGCTTGCGTGTGTCCTGACTGGCCAGTGTCTGGCTTGCGTGTGTCCTGACTGGCCAGTGCCTGGCTTGCGTCTGTCCTGCTGGCCAGTGTCTGGCTTGCGTGTGTCCTGCTGGCCAGTGTCTGATTTGCGTGTGCCCTGACTGGACAGTGCCTAGCTTGCGTGTGTCCTGACTGGTCATTGACTGGACTGCGTGTGTTCTGACTTGTCAGTGACTGCTGCGTGTGTTCTGACTTGTCAGTGACTGGACTGCGTGTGCTTTGACTGGTGAGTGTCTGACTAGATTGCGTGCAGACTAGATTGCATGCTGACTAGAGAGCGTGCTGACTGGATTGCGTGCTGACTAGACTGCGTGCTGACTGGATTGCGTGCTGACTGAATTGCGTGCTGACTAGACTGCATGCTGACTAGATTGCGTGCTGACTGGATTGCGTGCTGACTAGACTGCATGCTGACTAGATTGCGTGCTGACTGGATTGCGTGCTGACTAGACTGCATGCTGACTGGATTGCATGCTGACTGAATTGCGTGCTGACTGGATTGCGTGCTGATTAGACTGCATGCTGACTGGATTGCAGGCTGACTAGATTGCGTGCTGACTGGATTGCGTGCTGACTAGACTGCATGCTAACTGGATTGCGTGCTGACTAGATTGCATGCTGACTAGACTGCATGCTGACTGGATTTTGTGCTGACTGGATTGCGTGCTGACTGGATTGCATGTTGAGTAGATTGCGTGCTGACTGGATTGCGTGCTGACTAGATTGCATGTTGACTAGACTGCATGCTGACTGGATTTCGTGCTGACTGGATTGCTTGCTGACTAGGCTTTATGCTGACTGGATTGCGTGCTGACTGGATTGTGTGCTGAATAGACTGCGTGCTGACTGTATTGCGTGTTTACTAGTGGGTGGATCTGAGCAACTTGCCGGGTGTAGCAGCATCAACCAAAACAAACAAAGACAGGTCTTGACCTTACCCCCAGAAAGTCACGTTTAATACACGTTGTTCTCTTTATATATTGAACCGAAATAGACTTAGTTTTTTTTTGTAATTTTCCAATAAAAATAAAAAATTGAAACAAACTTTTTGCAATCACCCTTTAAAAAAATCTCCGTATATATATATATATATATATATATATATATATATATATATATATATATATATATATATATATATATATATATATATATATATATATATATATATATATATATATATATATATATATATATATATGTACAAAATGACCATTGTGAAAGAATAGTGAAATTCCAAGCGCTTTCGTGACTTCTCACATTATCAGGGAACTATAAAAACAGAACATCAAAGGAAGGTATATAAAGGGTCAAGACTACACCTCACCATCACATCCCACGACAAAGCAACACCTCACACACGCGTTACGACACCCGACTCTGTGAAACACAATACTCTTCCTAAGAATTAAGATTTATTACTTGTTTAATGTATCATTAAATTCTTCCCAAATTTCATTAATTACAAATGAATATAATTTACATAAACCAAAGGAAATATTCATATTTTCAAATCTGCTTTTTATGAAACAAGATTCAATTATATTCCTGTCGACCATGGACTTGCTTGATACTACTTTCTCAACTTTTTGAAAATCAATTGGATGGATAAAATCTCTCACATGAATAAATAGAGCATTGGAATCTTGTCCAGTTCTAATGCTATATTTATGTTGTTTTAATCTTAGTTCGAGATTTTTACCAGTTTGACCGTAATAAACTTTATCGCAAATTTTACAAGGAATCTTATAGACACATCCATCAGCATTTTGATGGGAATCCTTATATCAAAAGTTTTTTTATTGTATCAAGATTTTTAAATACAAGTTTGATATTAAAAGTCTTAAGAAGAGAAGGCATATCAACCAAGTTTTCATGGTAAGGGAGAACCAACATATTTTTAGTTGAATAAGGCTGGTTGTTCCTTTTTGGATTGTAAAAAGTATTTCTAGCAACTTTAAAAGATTTATCAATTACTTTTCTTGGGTATTTTAAACCATTACCTATTTCATAAATTTTGGATATTTCCTCATCTATGAACTCAGGACTACAAATTCGTAAAGCTCTCAAAAACATTGATGAGAAAACAGACAGTTTGACTCTATCTTGATGCGAGGAATAATAGTGGACACAGGAACAGTTATTTGTAGGTTTTCTGGAAATCTTAAATTTGAAGTCATTATTACCCTTAATAATTAAAACATCTAGAAAAAGCAATGAGTTATTTTCTTCAAACTCAATGATAAAATTTACAGAATGAACTAAGCTATTTAATTTAACAAGGAAATGGTTTATATCTACATTCTTAGACACAAGACACAAAATATAAGAACATAAAAACATAAGAAAGAAGGAACACTGCAGCAGGCCTACTGGCCCATGCGAGGCAGGTCCAAGTCTCCTACCGGCTTAAGCCAATGCCCCAACCTAGTCAGGTCAGGTCACATTCACATATAAACATATCTAAACCATTTAGCTCTATTAGGGAGGTTTGTGTTAAGCAACCTTGTTTCAAAAAATTCCATGTATAGGTTACTAAGAACAGGTGAAAGAGGATTCCCCATTGCCATACCAAACTTCTGAGTGTAAAACTCATCATTAAATACAAATTTTGCATCAACAAATCAAAGTTTAATAAGTTTAATGATAGTAGGAACTGGCAATGGTAAATCATAGTTAACGAGTTCTTCAGATAAGAAACTTAATAAATCATCAACAGGAACTTTCGTAAACAAGGAAGTAACATCAAAACTAACCATGTTAAAATCATTTAAGTCAGTCAAGGAGCTTAATTTATCAACTAAATCTAATTTGTTTTTAACATTAAAGTTAGAAATTTTGCCAACAATAGGGCTCAAAATGTCAACAAGCCATTTGGAAAATTTATACGAAACTGATCCTATGGAGCTAATAATTGGTCTGACTGGATTACCTGGTTTGTGTGTTTTTATTAGTCCATACATGTAAGGTAAAGATGGATTAGTGGAAGTAAATTGTTTGATTAATTCATCATTGCCTTTCAGTATAAGCTTTATTGTTTTTTGAAATTGCTGTTAACGGTTTCTAAGGGATTCTTTCTAAGTTTAGAATAGGTTTCAGAAAGATTCCCTTAGAAACCGTTAACAGCAATTTCAAAAAACAATAAAACTTATATTGTAAGGCAAAGACGAATTAATTAAAAAAATTACTTCCACTAATCCATCTTTACCCTACATGTATGAATTAATAAAAACACACAAACCAGGTAATCCAGTCAGACCAGTCAGACCAGTCAGGCCAGTCAGACCAGTCAGACCAGTCAGGCCAGTCAGACCAGTCAGGCCAGTCAGACCAGTCAGACCAGTCAGGCCAGTCAGACCAGATTCTGTTAATGATTCCAAATCATTTGTTTCGTGATTTCATTTATATATATTGATCGAGAAAAAACTTCTGGAGTATCATGGTTGAAATTTAGGGAATTTGAAATATTGAAAATGTTGGAACTGAGGTAACAAGAACGTAGATAACAGGGAGAAAGTTTGGCAGTGCCAGCTGACTGAGTGAGTGTGACAGTGCCATACTACTTTGAACGCACCGCTTCTCGTCCGATCAGCGAAGTTAAGCAACATTGGGTTTGGTTAGTACTTGGATGGGTGACAGCCTGGGGAACACCAAATGCTGTTCGCAGTAATCTTTCAAAGATTGTAATAAAGTTGGTAGAATTACCGACAATATGTAAAGTAAAAGGACACAAGTGCAACTAATGAGACATTTATTGTGGCAACGTTTCGCTCTCCAGGAGCTTTATCAAGCCATTACAGTAATGTAATGGCTTGATAAAGCTCCTGGAGAGCGAAACGTTGCCACAATAAATGTCACATTAGTTGCACTTGTGTCCTTTTACTTTACAACTTTCAAAGAACTCCAGTAGAAATAAGTCACTTTGTCTGATGTTTTGGGTGATCCCAGGATCTCTACACATGTGCTGCTGTGTATGGTAATTATGTAACTGTGTTTGTGTACACCTAAATAAACAATAAACTTATTAAGAACGGAGGTAGCAGAAAGGAGGTAGAGAGCGAGAGAGAGAGAGAGAGAGAGAGAGAGAGAGAGAGAGAGAGTCATCCTTATCACATTCGCGGGTAAGCGTTTGACCCGTAGGGGGTAATACAGTTCCTGGGTGAGGGATGAGTGCCAGGGTTGATCCGAGGAAAAGGAGCACACCTCCATTTTCTTGGATTAACAGTCTTTTAACATGTTGTAAATGTGTACATGTGAGCACATAGTTTGTTGTGCACCCAGGTGCACAGCTATGTGCACCTGGGTGCACATAGGAAATGTAAGACAAGGAAGGTTTATAGAGATTACAATGGCTCTTCGTCTTTTAATAATAATAATAATAATAATAATAATAATAATAATAATAATAATAATAATAATAATAATAATAATAATAATTTTAATAATAATAATAATAATAATAATAATAATAATAATAATAATATTATTATTATTATTATTATTATATCATTAATTATAATAATAATAATAATTAATAATAATGGAAATAATATTAATTATCCTAATTGCGTCTGTTTTTTATTATTATTATTACTTATACCAAGTTACACCTGCCTATTATTACCTTATTACACCAAGTTACATTATTATTATTACTTATTACCAATTACCTGCCTTATTATTATTATTGTTATAATACAACGCTAGGACATTAATAACATTTGGAAATAACTGATTCAACTTATCCTAACTTGCGTCTGTTTAAGTTATCCCCATGTTGCACCTGCCTAACTTATACCAAGTTACACCTGCCTAACTTATACCAAGTTACACCTGCCTAACTTATACCAAGTTACACCTGCCTAACTTATACCAAGTTGCACCTGCCTAACTTATACCAAGTTACACCTGCCTAACTTATACCAAGTTGCACCTGCCTAACTTATACCAAGTTACACCTGCCTAACTTACACCAAGTTACACCTACCTAACTTACACCAAGTTACACCTACCTAACTTATACCAAGTTGCACCTGCCTAACTTATACCAAGTTACACCTGCCTAACTTATACCAAGTTGCACCTGCCTAACTTATACCAAGTTACACCTGCCTAACTTATACCAAGTTACACCTACCTAACTTATACCAAGTTGCACCTGCCTAACTTATACCAAGTTACACCTGCCTAACTACCTAACTTACCAAGTTACACCTGCCTAACTTATACCAAGTTACACCTGCCTAACTTATACCAAGTTACACCTGCCTAACTTATACCAAGTTACACCTGCCTAACTTATACCAAGTTACACCTGCCTAACTTATACCAAGTTACACCTGCCTAACTTATACCAAGTTACACCTGTCTAACTTATACCAAGTTACACCTGCCTAACTTATACCAAGTTACACCTGCCTAACTTATACCAAGTTACACCTGCCTAACTTATACCAAGTTACACCTGCCTAACTTATACCAAGTTACACCTGTCTAACTTATACCACCTGTTACCACACCTGCCTAACTTATACCACCTGCCTAACTTATACACCTGCCTAACTTATACCAAGTTACACCTACCTAACTTATACCAAGTTGCACCTGCCTAACTTATACCAAGTTGCACCTGCCTAACTTATACCAAGTTACACCTACCTAACTTATACCAAGTTACACCTACCTAACTTATACCAAGTTGCACCTGCCTAACTTATACCAAGTTGCACCTGCCTAACTTATACCAAGTTGCACCTGCCTAACTTATACCAAGTTACACCTACCTAACTTACACCAAGTTACACCTACCTAACTTATACCAAGTTGCACCTGCCTAACTTATACCAAGTTACACTTATACCAAGTTACACCTGCCTAACTTATACCAAGTTACACCTACCTAACTTATACCAAGTTACACCTGCCTAACTTATACCAAGTTACACCTGCCTAACTTATACCAAGTTACACCTGCCTAACTTATACCAAGTTACACCTGCCTAACTTATACCAAGTTACACCTGCCTAACTTATACCAAGTTGCACCTGCCTTACTTATACCAAGTTGCACCTGCCTAACTTATACCAAGTTACACCTGCCTAACTTATACCAAGTTGCACCTGCCTAACTTATACCATGTTACACCTGCCTAAATCTCAAGAGTATATACCTTCAGCACCTGCTGCCCCACAGTGCAAATCTTAAACCTCAGTGAAAAATCGCTGCTAAAATTCTTGATCACGAACCTTCGCCGGATTTCCTAACTTATCTAGTTTTATCTTAAACATCCGGGTTTAGTTTTTTTGGTGCTTGTGTGTAGATGAGGCACAATCCTCGTTGTTTGTGTTTTTCCCGTGTTTTCTTTTTTGCGGTTCACACACACGTCTGTTTTGATGTTTTTTTTTATGCCGTTTATAAATTTTTCTCTGTTTACCGTTGTTTTGATCTGTTTATCCAAAAATTTTATCTTCCCCCCCTTTTTTTTTTTTTTAACTCCCCCACCCCCGTTGATTTGCTATTTTTTCCCATCCCTTTATCTCCCATGAAACTGATCTCGCCTTCCGTTGCCGTTGTTTCGTCTTCCGTTGCCGTTGTTTTGTCTCCCGTTGCCGTCAGCATTCACTCCCGCTTGTTTCCATTTAATATTACCGTCCCTTGTTCCCGTTGATCTTGAATCCTGTTCACGTTGTTGTGTTTGCCGTTCCCGTTGCCATCCAACATTAGAAGTCACCGTCAGCGTTAACGGTGCTGTTTTGGTCACAGTGACCTGCGTACGCCACCTTCACTGCTTCCTCCTCTGAAACAGTGAAATTCGGACTTTTGTGGTGAATTCCATTAAGAAAGAGGATTTAACTTTTGCAGTGAATTCGATAAAGAACAAAACTGATCTTTTAAGGTCGTTCAGAAGAAGAGAAAACGACCTTTATTGCTGACTCAAAGAAAAAAAGAAAAAAGAGCTTGCTTAGGTTTTTTTTGAGTTAATATCTCTGAAAACGAGTGAATTGTCATCTGGCACTGCCAGACTCACTCAGTCACCTGGCACTGCCACACTCAGTCACCTGGCACTGCCACACTCAGTCACCTGGTACTGCCACACTCACTCAGTCACCTGGCACTGCCAGACTCACTCAGTCACCTGGCACTGCCAGACTCAGTCACCTGGCACTGCCAGACTCAGTCACCTGGCACTGCCACACTCAGTCACCTGGCACTGCCAGACTCAGTCACCTGGCACTGCCAGACTCAGTCACCTGGCACTGCCAGACTCAGTCACCTGGCACTGCCAGACTCAGTCACCTGGCACTGCCAGACTCAGTCACCTGGCACTGCCAGACTCAGTCACCTGGCACTGCCAGACTCAGTCACCTGGCACTGCCAGACTCAGTCACCTGGCACTGCCACACTCAGTCACCTGGCACTGCCAGACTCAGTCACCTGGCACTGCCAGACTCACTCAGTCACCTGGCACTGCCAGACTCAGTCACCTGGCACTGCCAGACTCAGTCACCTGGCACTGCCAGACTCAGTCACCTGGCACTGCCAGACTCAGTCACCTGGCACTGCCAGACTCAGTCACCTGGCACTGCCAGACTCAGTCACCTGGCACTGCCAGACTCAGTCACCTGGCACTGCCACACTCAGTCACCTGGCACTGCCAGACTCAGTCACCTGGCACTGCCAGACTCACTCAGTCACCTGGCACTGCCAGACTCAGTCACCTGGCACTGCCAGACTCAGTCACCTGGCACTGCCAGACTCAGTCACCTGGCACTGCCAGACTCAGTCACCTGGCACTGCCAGACTCAGTCACCTGGCACTGCCAGACTCAGTCACCTGGCACTGCCAGACTCAGTCACCTGGCACTGCCAGACTCAGTCACCTGGCACTGCCAGACTCAGTCACCTGGCACTGCCAGACTCAGTCACCTGGCACTGCCACACTCAGTCACCTGGCACTGCCAGACTCAGTCACCTGGCACTGCCAGACTCAGTCACCTGGCACTGCCAGACTCAGTCACCTGGCACTGCCAGACTCACTCAGTCACCTGGCACTGCCAGACTCAGTCACCTGGCACTGCCAGACTCAGTCACCTGGCACTGCCAGACTCAGTCACCTGGCACTGCCAGACTCAGTCACCTGGCACTGCCAGACTCAGTCACCTGGCACTGCCAGACTCAGTCACCTGGCACTGCCAGACTCAGTCACCTGGCACTGCCAGACTCAGTCACCTGGCACTGCCAGACTCAGTCACCTGGCACTGCCACACTCAGTCACCTGGCACTGCCAGACTCAGTCACCTGGCACTGCCAGACTCACTCAGTCACCTGGCACTGCCAGACTCAGTCACCTGGCACTGCCAGACTCAGTCACCTGGCACTGCCAGACTCAGTCACCTGGCACTGCCAGACTCAGTCACCTGGCACTGCCAGACTCAGTCACCTGGCACTGCCAGACTCAGTCACCTGGCACTGCCACACTCAGTCACCTGGCACTGCCAGACTCAGTCACCTGGCACTGCCAGACTCACTCAGTCACCTGGCACTGCCAGACTCAGTCACCTGGCACTGCCAGACTCAGTCACCTGGCACTGCCACACTCAGTCACCTGGCACTGCCAGACTCACTCAGTCACCTGGCACTGCCAGACTCAGTCACCTGGCACTGCCAGACTCAGTCACCTGGCACTGCCACACTCAGTCACCTGGCACTGCCAGACTCAGTCACCTGGCACTGCCAGACTCACTCAGTCACCTGGCACTGCCAGACTCAGTCACCTGGCACTGCCAGACTCAGTCACCTGGCACTGCCAGACTCAGTCACCTGGCACTGCCAGACTCAGTCACCTGGCACTGCCAGACTCAGTCACCTGGCACTGCCAGACTCAGTCACCTGGCACTGCCACACTCAGTCACCTGGCACTGCCAGACTCAGTCACCTGGCACTGCCAGACTCACTCAGTCACCTGGCACTGCCAGACTCAGTCACCTGGCACTGCCAGACTCAGTCACCTGGCACTGCCACACTCAGTCACCTGGCACTGCCAGACTCACTCAGTCACCTGGCACTGCCAGACTCAGTCACCTGGCACTGCCAGACTCAGTCACCTGGTACTGCCATACTCAGTCACCTGGCACTGCCAGACTCAGTCACCTGGCACTGCCAGACTCACTCAGTCACCTGGCACTGCCAGACTCAGTCACCTGGCACTGCCAGACTCAGTCACCTGGCACTGCCACACTCAGTCACCTGGCACTGCCAGACTCACTCAGTCACCTGGCACTGCCAGACTCAGTCACCTGGCACTGCCAGACTCAGTCACCTGGCACTGCCACACTCAGTCACCTGGCACTGCCAGACTCACTCAGTCACCTGGCACTGCCACACTCAGTCACCTGGCACTGCCACACTCAGTCACCTGGCACTGCCAGACTCACTCAGTCACCTGGCACTGCCACACTCAGTCACCTGGCACTGCCAGACTCAGTCACCTGGCACTGCCAGACTCACTCAGTCACCTGGCACTGCCACACTCAGTCACCTGGCACTGCCACACTCAGTCACCTGGCACTGCCACACTCAGTCACCTGGCACTGCCAGACTCACTCAGTCACCTGGCACTGCCACACTCAGTCACCTGGCACTGCCACACTCAGTCACCTGGTACTGCCACACTCACTCACCTAGCACTGCCAGATTCACCCAGTCACCTGGCACTGCCAGACTCACTCAGTCACCTGGCACTGCCACACTCACTCACCTAGCACTGCCACACTCAGTCACCTGGTACTGCCACACTCTCTCAGTCGCCTGGCACTGCCACACTCACTCAGTCACCTGGCACTGCCGCACTCACTCATTCACCTGGCACTGCCACACTCACTCACTCACCTGGAACTGCCACACTCACCTGGCACTGCCATACTCACACACCTGGCACTGTCACACTCACCTGGCACTGCAGCACTCGCCTGGCACTTCAACACTCACCTGGCACTGCCACACTCACCTGAAGCTGTCACACTCACCTGGCACTGCCACTACACTCACATGGCATTGTAACACGTCACCCGTCACTGCCACACTTTCCTGACACTGCCACACTCACCTGGCACTCCCCTTCTAATATCGTCCTCATAGGCACAGTGGAGTGCCGAGTCGTTGACATAGTCACAACCATCAGTGCCACACACTGGCTGGAAGGTGCGAGTCACGGGGCATCCATCCACGTTCCTGAACTTCCCCTTGGGGATGCCAGGGTCACTCCGACACTCTGACCTTACGTACTCTGTAGGGTACAGGGTATTAACTGAGAGTATTACATCAGGGTAATGCCTAAGGGCACTGCCACAGGGTATTAATTCTGGACACTAGCACAGGATATTAAATCTGGGCACTGCCACAGGGTAATAAATCTGGGCACTACAACAAGGTATTATATCTGTGCACTCCCACAGGGTATTAAATCTGGGCACTAGTACAAGGTATTAAATCTGGGCACTACAACAAGGTATTATATCCGGGCACTACCACAGGGTATTAACTGATGCCAGGGTCGCTCCGACACTCTGACCTTACGTACTCTGTAGGGTACAGGGTATTAACTGAGGGTATTACATCAGGGTAATGCCTAAGGGCACTGCCACATGGTATTAATTCTGGACACTAGTACAGGATATTAAATCTGGGCACTATCACAACGTATTGAATCTGAACACCACCACAGGAGTAATAAATCTGGGCACTACCACAAGATATTAAATCCGAGCACTATACCACAGGGTATTAAATCTGGGCAGAGGGTATCCATCATCTCGTAGCACCTAATTAAAATATCAGGTCAGGGTATTAAAATATTGTATTAGTTCAGGGTATTAGGTCATAGTATTAGCCTAGAGTATTACTTCAAGGTATTAGTTCGGATATTAGTATGAGTATTAGCTCAGGGTATTAGTTTAAGTTATTGGTTCAGGGCATTAGTTAAGGGTATTAGTCCAAAGTATTGGTTCAATATATTAGTTCGGGATATCGATTCAGAGTGTTAGTTCAAAGTATTAGTTGAGAGTATCAGTTCAGATAATAATAATAAAAAATAATAATAATAATAATAATAATAATAATAATAATAATAATAATAATAATAATAATAATAATATAATATAATAATAATAATAATAATAATAATAATAATAATAATAATAATAATAATAATAATAATAATAATAAAAAGGCCTGAGCTTGCTACCATCTGCAGCTCATAAGGCTGCCATCCCCACGAGCCCCTTTGAGGCGGGGTAGATGGCAGACCAGAGGCCTAGCTTCTCCCTACGAGCCCCGTGAGGGCGGGGAATGTGGCTAGGCCTGGGGACAGTTGGTCCCAAAGATGAGGGGGTACTTGTACCTCCTCCCATGGGAGAGTTAAGTATCGAGACACTCCCCAGATAGGGAGCCAAGGCCGGGTCACCACTACTTGGAAAAGACCCGGACCGGGAGAATACCGGCGAATAAAAAAAAAAAAAAAAAAAAAAAAAAAAAAAAAATAAAATTTCCCCCCCAAAAAAAAAAAAAAAAAAAAAAAAAAAAAAAAAAATAATAATAATAATAATAATAATAATAATAATAATGCATTACTCACGCAGTAACAAGCCAACAGGTACGTACCAATTAGCAACAGTAGCAGCAACAGTAACAGCACAGTCACTACTGTAACGACCCTCATCGTAGCCTGCAAATAAACAACATAGAGAAGCAAGTGCGTCATATTCTACACGATCTAAGTCAGGGACGAATTTAACCGTGAATTAGCGATGAGTTAAAGAATAACACAGATGTGTTGCACATGGGTATCTTTATTGTCTGCCAAGATCTTTACTGCTGGTGATAAAGATAATGGGGATAGAAATACGGCAATAAAGATTCTGGCAAAGGAGATACCAGCAATAGTTGCCAGTAATAAAGGTAATAACAACAAAGTTAAGACACATGTGCAACATCTGGATATCTTTATTGTAGACGTTTCGCCATCCAGTGGCTTTATCAATACAAATTCTTGGACATAATTATAAGACAGTAGAACTTTTGTATATAGTTCTACTGTCTTATAATTATGTCCTGGAATTTGTATTGATAAAGCCACTGGAGGGCGAAACGTCTACAATAAAGATACCCAGATGTTGCACATGTGTCTTAACTTTCATCTTGTCGGTATTGTATACCCTTCTTGCACAACAAGGCTCTCAACAATAAAGACACCCGCAATAAAGATACAAATGATAAAGATAGAGCAACAAAGATATCAAGAATAAAGGTACCAGCATTAAAGATAACAATAAATAAAACTACTAACAACATAGATACCAGCATGGTAGGTAAGACACATAGGCAACAATTAGACAACTTTATTCCGAAACGTTTCGCCTACACAGTAGACTTCTTCAGTCGAGTACAGAAAGTAGGCAGGAACAGTAGCGATGTGAAGACGATGTAATCAGTCCATCACCCTTGAAGTCGTAGATTTGAGGTTGTCAGTCCCTCAGCCTGGAGAAGAGTTCTGTTTCATAGTCTGAAATAGACTGAAGACACAAGCTACAGTGTTTAGACTTACATACTACCACCCTGCACCTCTCCTTCCGGTAGTATATAAGTCTCCACACTGTCGCTTGTGTCTTCAGATTGTTTCAGACTATGGAATAGAACTCTTCTCCAGGCTGAGGGACTGACAACCTCAGATCTACGACTTTAAGGGTGATGGACTGATTACATCGTCTTCACATCGCTACTGCTCCTGCCTACTTTCTGTACTCGACTGAAGAAGTCTACTGTGTAGGCGAAACATTTCGGAATAAAGTTGCCTAACTGTTGCCCATGTGTCTTACCTACCAACCTGTCGGTATTGTATACCATTTTGATATTCACAAAGATACCAGCAATAAAGATACCGGTCATGAAGATACCAATAATAAAGACACCAGCAAATTTTTTAGTTGGGTTAGGGTGTTAGTTGGTTTGGGTTTGAGAAGGGCTTGCCTAGTATGGGCCAGCAGGCCTGCTGCAGTGCTACTCCCCTCTCATGTTCTTATGCTAATATTGACGCTAACTTAGGTTAGGTTAGGGTAAGTTACGTTACTGTGTTTTAACCTGAGATAACGACACTAACTAGATTGCATAAACTGGAGGATCATTGTTGCACGGAAAGTTGTGTGAAGGTAAGTGTAGTAGTACTCACCTAGTTGTGGTTGCAGGGGTCAAGTCACAGCTCCTGGCCCCGCCTCTTCACTGGTCGCTACTAGGTAGTGTTAGGCTGTCAAGTTTCTCTGGTCCTGGAGGTTTACGTTTTATAATTATAAAAATAGTCATGGGTAAGGATTGTAAAATCGTTTTATTTTTGGTTAGGTTATGCTAAGAAGATTAGAGAAGGTTGCTAGAGTATATTAGTGACTGTAGAGTGAATTTTATGTGAGAATTTGGGTTTTTTATAAGAAGGGTAAGTAAGTTTATTCAGGTATACACAAATACAGTTACATAGATTATCATACATAGCAGCATATGTGTTGTGGAAAATACTGTATATTCTCCAAAAATTCAGTATATTTTGTATGTAAATTAGTGTAATATATTGTAGGTAATAAAAATTAATTTGTAAATAAATAAAGAACCATCGATGGGTGAGCATCGCTGGGGTTGAGACGCCATTGTTTTGAATGTGGTACAGGCACGTTAGTGAAATGTGCATAAATTTTCGTCGCTCTAGCGGTTATATTGGGCTTAAAACCTCTCAAATAAGAGCCGAAATTGTTGGATTTGCAGTCCTGCATAACGTGAGCATTAAGCAGATGGACAGGACAGCTTTGGAACCCCAGCTAAGTCATGTCTATTTATTGTCGAAATTCTGGTCAGTATTTTCTTCATAATTTTAGGCAGGAGGGTTTGTATGACACACCGTAATCTCCAGACTAATTGGTGAGTCTTATTATTATAAATTTTCCATCAATGTATATGTATTCGCATTTTAAATTTAATATACAGTCCACATATTTATATTAATGTTTTTACCAGAATTCCTGGTGATGTATATTGCATTTGAAATTAATATAGGTCCAGAGTGACGTGTGGAGAGATAGATTATCGTAGGTATCGAAGGAGTAAGTAAGTAAGTAAGTTTATTCAGGTATACACAAATACAGTTACATAGAATTATCATACATAGCAGCAAATGTGTAGAGAACCTAGGATAACCCAAAAATGTCAGGACATTTTTTGCGACCTTTGTGTCCTAAAATTCCTACTTATCTCTGTAACCTTGATAAAGAATAATTATCTTTGTTACCATGTATCTTATGAGTTACATCCAGGTAAATTTAATTTTCCACATGTGTAAAGTACGTAGGATAACCCAAAAAAGTCAGAGTGACTTATTTCCATTATGTAAGTTTTGTCACGGGAAAAGTAACATTAGCATTATTTGCTGATTTTTGACAGTGGTGGTTGGTTTGATAGAATAATCATATAATAGTAGCGTTCTCTGATGTTTATAGTACGGTTTTCAAAACAAATTTAGATTGTTTTAAAGTAGGGTTTGGGGAATATTTAGCGATTTTTATATCAATATCGCTTGAGAGGCCAGAACATACAGGAGGAAATCGAAAAAGCTTGAATCCATGCTTGAGGCTCACTGACGTGCCCGGGCTGGGAAAGAAACATGGCTTGTATATATATATGTATGTATATATACATATATGTATATATATATATATATATATATATATACATATATGTATATGTATATATATATGTATATATATATATATATATATATGTATATGTATATATATATGTATGTATACATATATGTATATGTATATATATACATACATGCATATACTGTATATATATAATATATGTAAATATATATTTATTATTTATTATTTATTATTTATTATTTATATATATATATATATGAGAGAGCCACAAAATTTGATTAACACAAGCCTATCCGATGTTATCCTGACGCCAAATGACTTCGAACAGGCGATAAATGACATGCCCATGCACTCTGCCCCAGGGCCAGACTCATGGAACTCTGTGTTCATCAAGAACTGCAAGAAGCCCCTATCACGAGCCTTTTCCATCCTATGGAGAGGGAGCATGGACACGGGGGTCGTCCCACAGTTACTAAAAACAACAGACATAGCCCCACTCCACAAAGGGGGCAGTAAAGCAACAGCAAAGAACTACAGACCAATAGCACTAACATCCCATATCATAAAAATCTTTGAAAGGGTCCTAAGAAGCAAGATCACCACCCATCTAGAAACCCATCAGTTACACAACCCAGGGCAACATGGGTTTAGAACAGGTCGCTCCTGTCTGTCTCAACTACTGGATCACTACGACAAGGTCCTAAATGCACTAGAAGACAAAAAGAATGCAGATGTAATATATACAGACTTTGCAAAAGCCTTCGACAAGTGTGACCATGGCGTAATAGCGCACAAAATGCGCGCTAAAGGAATAACAGGAAAAGTTGGTCGATGGATCTATAATTTCCTCACTAACAGAACACAGAGAGTAGTCGTCAACAGAGTAAAGTCCGAGGCAGCTACGGTGAAAAGCTCTGTTCCACAAGGCACAGTACTAGCTCCCATCTTGTTCCTCATCCTCATATCCGACATAGACAAGGATGTCAGCCACAGCACCGTGTCTTCCTTTGCAGATGACACCCGAATCTGCATGACAGTGTCTTCCATTGCAGACACTGCAAGGCTCCAGGCGGACATCAACCAAATCTTTCAGTGGGCTGCAGAAAACAATATGAAGTTCAACGATGAGAAATTTCAATTACTCAGATATGGTAAACATGAGGAAATTAAATCTTCATCAGAGTACAAAACAAATTCTGGCCACAAAATAGAGCGAAACACCAACGTCAAAGACCTGGGAGTGATTATGTCGGAGGATCTCACCTTCAAGGACCATAACATTGTATCAATCGCATCTGCTAGAAAAATGACAGGATGGATAATGAGAACCTTCAAAACTAGGGAGGCCAAGCCCATGATGACACTCTTCAGGTCACTTGTTCTATCTAGGCTGGAATATTGCTGCACTCTAACAGCACCTTTCAAGGCAGGTGAAATTGCCGACCTAGAAAATGTACAGAGAACTTTCACGGCGCGCATAACGGAGATAAAACACCTCAATTACTGGGAGCGCTTGAGGTTTCTAAACCTGTATTCCCTGGAACGCAGGAGGGAGAGATACATGATTATATACACCTGGAAAATCCTAGAGGGACTAGTACCGAACTTGCACACGAAAATCACTCACTACGAAAGCAAAAGACTTGGCAGACGATGCACCATCCCCCCAATGAAAAGCAGGGGTGTCACTAGCACGTTAAGAGACCATACAATAAGTGTCAGGGGACCGAGACTGTTCAACTGCCTCCCAGCACACATAAGGGGGATTACCAACAGACCCCTGGCAGTCTTCAAGCTGGCACTGGACAAGCACCTAAAGGCAGTTCCTGATCAGCCGGGCTGTGGCTCGTACGTTGGTTTGCGTGCAGCCAGCAGCAACAGCCTGGTTGATCAGGCGCTGATCCACCAGGAGGCCTGGTCACAGACCGGGCCGCGGGGGCGTTGACCCCCGAAACTCTCTCCAGGTAAACTCCAGGTAAACACCGGCCGATTCCCACCAAGGCAGGGTGGCCCGAAAAAGAAAAACTTTCACCATCATTCACTCCATCACTGTCTTGCCAGAAGGTTGCTTTACACTACAGTTTTTAAACTGCAACATTAACACCCCTCCTTCGGACTTGAGTCCAGGACTCAAGTACGGCCTGCCGGTTTCCCTGAATCCCTTCATAAATGTTACTTTGCTCACACTCCAACAGCACGTCAAGTATTAAAAACCATTTGTCTCCATTCACTCCTATCAAACACGCTCACGCATGCCTGCTGGAAGTCCAAGCCCCTCGCACACAAAACCTCCTTTACCCCCTCCCTCCAACCCTTCCTAGGCCGACCCCTACCCCGCCTTCCTTCCACTACAGACTGATACACTCTTGAAGTCATTCTGTTTCGCTCCATTCTCTCTACATGTCCGAACCACCTCAACAACCCTTCCTCAGCCCTCTGGACAACAGTTTTGGTAATCCCGCACCTCCTCCTAACTTCCAAACTACGAATTCTCTGCATTATATTCACACCACACATTGCCCTCAGACATGACATCTCCACTGCCTCCAGCCTTCTCCTCGCTGCAACATTCATCACCCACGCTTCACACCCATATAAGAGCGTTGGTAAAACTATACTCTCATACATTCCCCTCTTTGCCTCCAAGGACAAAGTTCTTTGTCTCCACAGACTCCTAAGTGCACCACTCACTCTTTTTCCCTCATCAATTCTATGATTCACCTCATCTTTCATAGACCCATCCGCTGACACGTCCACTCCCAAATATCTGAATACGTTCACCTCCTCCATACTCTCTCCCTCCAATCTGATATTCAATCTTTCATCACCTAATCTTTTTGTTATCCTCATAACCTTACTCTTTCCTGTATTCACCTTTAATTTTCTTCTTTTGCACACCCTACCAAATTCATCCACCAATCTCTGCAACTTCTCTTCAGAATCTCCCAAGAGCACAGTGTCATCAGCAAAGAGCAGCTGTGACAACTCCCACTTTGTGTGTGATTCTTTACCTTTTAACTCCACGCCTCTTGCCAAGACCCTCGCATTTACTTCTCTTACAACCCCATCTATAAATATATTAAACAACCACGGTGACATCACACATCCTTGTCTAAGGCCTACTTTTACTGGGAAAAAATTTCCCTCTTTCCTACATACTCTAACTTGAGCCTCACTATCCTCGTAAAAACTCTTCACTGCTTTCAGTAACCTACCTCCTACACCATACACTTGCAACATCTGCCACATTGCCCCCCTATCCACCCTGTCATACGCCTTTTCCAAATCCATAAATGCCACAAAGACCTCTTTAGCCTTATCTAAATACTGTTCACTTATATGTTTCACTGTAAACACCTGGTCCACACACCCCCTACCTTTCCTAAAGCCTCCTTGTTCATCTGCTATCCTATTCTCCGTCTTACTCTTAATTCTTTCAATTATAACTCTACCATACACTTTACCAGGTACACTCAACAGACTTATCCCCCTATAATTTTTGCACTCTCTTTTATCCCCTTTGCCTTTATACATATATATATATATATATATACATATATACATATATATATATATGTATATATATATATATATATATATATATATATATATATATATATATTATCTTTGGTAGCAGAGTAGGAGATGCACAAATTAACATTAAGATCGACAACACTCTAATTACCAGACATAATGAGGGCAAATTCCTAGGCCTATACCTTGACAACAACCTGAATTTCAACACCCATATCCAAGACATAACCAAAAAAGTATCCAAAACGGTTGGGATCGTCTCCAAGATACGATACTACGTGCCGCAAAATGCCCTTCTCACACTATACCACTCACTTATTTATCCATACCTCACCTATGCTATTTGTGCTTGGGGATCAACTGCAGCAACACACCTAAAGCCAATAATAACCCAACAAAAAGCTGCAGTAAGAATAATCACTAAATCCCATCCCTGGCAACACACCCCCCCACTCTTCATAGATCTAAACTTACTCCCTGTTCAGTACATCCACACTTACTACTGTGCAATCTACATCTACAGGACCTTAAACTCCAATATCAACCTTGACCTAAAACGCTTTCTTGATAGTTGTGACAGAACCCACAGGCATAACACCAGACACAAACATCTCTACGACATTCCCCGTGTCCGACTAAACCTTTACAAAAATTCAATGTATGTCAAAGGCCCTAAAATCTGGTACACCCTACCTGAGAACTCTAGAACTGCAGACACATTCATCACCTTCAAAACTACCATTAGAAAACATCTTATCTCCCTGATACACCCCGTCAACTAACTACACGAATACCACCTGGTGGTTCACACTTACACTCACTCACCCATTTGACCATAAACAGAAATATTAATCTCAATCTTAAAATAATGAATCCTATGATACTCCAATACTGAAACTATGTACTGTGCCAAAACAAAAGCATTCACATTGCTAAACTCACAAACTAGTATTTAGTCACTTAGCCATAATACCAACTTACCTCATAATTTGTAATATTTTAAAATAAAGAATTAAACCAAGTCTGCCCGAAATGCCTAGCCATGCTAAGTGTTCTAGTGGTACACTCTGTAATCATTATTTAACTACATGTAAACCACACAATAACCAAATTCTGTAAATTCAACATTGTAATCCTTATAGAGAATAAACTTTGAATTTGAATTTGAATTTGAATTTGAATTTGAATTTGAATTTGTGAACCAGGATGTCCAGTCTATGTGGCATTTGTGTGTCCGAGTGGACTAGAGCGCTGCCTGAGAATCTTGACGTTCTCAATAGTAATTTCGAATCCTACCGACTGCGATCTTTCTTTGTATATATCCGCTTGTTTCTGCGTGGTGCATTGATATATATATATATATATATATATATATATATATATATATATATATAAAATACATAGTTATTTTATTTATTGTTAGGGAGAAATAACTCACGCATATACCCAGGTATTTTCCAGTATATGCCTAAAATGATATGGATACTAGGGGCTCCCTAATTACATCGACATTCCTACTTCGAGTATCATATGTGACGTGAAAATTTATTTAAATTTAATTACTGTAATGCAATTTCAAACATACAATAGTTTACGATTTATGTTCCATTTTCTTTTTCACATTTTCGAAATAAAAGAAAAAGTTGGGGTATTATGGTAAACTAAGTTAAAATTTATTTAAGGCGGAGGATGAGGAAAAGATGATTTTATCTTGATTTTTAACCTGGAGGGTTAGCTACCCAGGATAACCCAATAAAGTCTGCGTCATCTGAGAATTTCTCTCACTTCCGTTGGAGTCCTTTAATCTTGTCCCTCAGGATACAACCCATAACAGTTGACTAACAACAAGGTACCTACTTACTACTAGGTGAACAGGGGCAGCAGGTGTAAGGAAATAGTATCCCGAATGTTTCCACCCGTGTCGGAGATCAAAGTACGGATACTCAGTATGAGAACTGAGTGTGCTATCAACCGAGCTACAGGATGATGACGACTAGGAGAATGAGGATAGGAATGATGATTGAACATTAAAATGGTATAAAATACCGACAGGTTGTTAGGTAAGACACATATGCAACAGTTAGGTATCTTTATTATGAAACGTTTCGCCTACACAGTAGGCTTCTTCAGTCGAGTACAGAAAAGTTTATAGAAGCAGAAGATACTTGAAGACGATGTAATCAGTCCATCACCCTTAAAGTTTTGAGGTGGTCAGACCTGCAATCAACTTCGACAACTTCCACTAGTGAGAGCGGCTGGATTTGAGAGGGACCTGACCTCTCAACATCTGAGTTCTTACCTCTTCTAGTGACCTACGTCTCACCTCTTGGCAATATATAAGGCTCCATCCTGTCACTTCATCTCCATATTGTTTCATACTATGGAACAATGCTCTTCTCCAGACTGAGGGACTGACCACCTCAAAACTTTAAGGGTGATGGACTGATTACATCGTCTTCAAGTATCTTCTGCTTCTATAAACTTTTCTGTACTCGACTGAAGAAGCCTACTGTGTAGGCGAAACGTTTCATAATAAAGATACCTAACTGTTGCATATGTGTCTTACCTAACAACAGGAATGATGATGATGAGGAGGATTAGTAATCCAGGCTAACCCAAAAAGGTATCTCATCATTTGTCAGATAATAATATTTCGTTCGGATTTTTAACCCCGGAGGGTTAGCCACCCAGGATAACCCAAGAAAGTCAGTGTGTCATCGAGGACTGTCTAACTTATTTCCATTGTGGTCCTCAATCTTGTCCCCCAGGATGCTACCCACTCCAGTCGACTAAAACCCAGGTACCTATTTGCTGCTAGGTGAATAGGATAACAGGTGTAAGGAAAAGCGTCGAAATGTTTCCACCCGTCGGGAATCGAACCCGGGCCCTCCGTGTGTGAAGCGAGAGTTTAAGCCACCAGGCCATTTTTTATTCACTCCCGCAAGAGCTGTGAATCGACCCCTGCAACTACAGTTAGGTAAGTACTCATGTACCTACTGACTGCTAGATGGACAAGGGTAAGGTTAGGAAACATGTCCATACTACTGAGCAACCCCTCCTCACCACCTCAGCAACCCTTCCTCACCACCTCAGTAACCCCTCCTCAACACCTCAGCAACCCCTCTTCACCATCTCAGCAACCCCTCCTCACCACCTCAGTAGCCCCTCCTCACTACCTCAGCAACCCCTCCACACCACCTCAGCAACCCCTCCTCACCACCTCAGTAGCCCCTCCTCACCACCTCAGCAACCCCTCCACACCACCTCAGCAACCCCTCCTCACCACCTCAGCAACCCCTCCTCACCACCTCAGTAGCCCCTCCTCACCACCTCAGCAACCCTTCCTCACCACCTCAGTAACCCCTCCTCACCACCTCAGTTACCCCCTCCTCACCACCTCAGCAACCCTTACTCACCACTTCAGTAACCCCTTCTCACCACCTCAGCAATTCCTCCTCACCACCTCAGCAACCCCTCCTCAACATCTCAGCAACCCTTCCTCACCACCTCAGTAACCCCTCCTCACCACCTCAGTAACCCCCTCCTCACCACCTCAGCAACCCCTACTCACCACCTCAGCATCCCCTCCTCACCACCTCAGCAACCCCTCCTCACCCCCTCAGCAACCCCTCCTCACCCCCTCAGCAACCCTTCCTCACCACCTCAGTAATTCCTCCTCACCACCTCGGCAACTTCTCACCACCTCAGCAACCCCTCCTCAACCCCTCAGCAACCCCTCCTCACCACCTCAGCAACCCCTCATCACTCCTCAGCAACCCCTCCTCACCACCTCAGCAATTCCTACTCACCAACTCAGCAACTTCTCACCACCTCAGCAACCCCTCCTAACCACTTCAGCAATTTCTCCTCACCAACTCAGTAACCCCTCCTCACCACCTCAGCAACCCCTCCTCACTCCTCAGCATCCCCTCCTCACCACCTCAGCAATTCCTGCTCACCACCTCAGCAACTTCTCACCACCTCAGTCTTCTGTATAATTTAGTAACCCATCATCTTCTGCTCTCCAGGCACCACATTCTCTGCATAATATTCACGCCACACAATGCCCTCAAACGCATTTCCACTGACTTGAGCCTCCTCCTAGCAATGACATTTAAAACCCATGTTTCACACCCATATAACAATGTTGGTATTACTATAATAAAGGTACATTTTCCTGTTTTCCGTCTTAGAAAATTTTCTGCCTCTGCAGTTATCTCAGTGCCCCACCCTACTTTTTTCCTCTCGTCGATTTTGTTTCACCTTGTCTTTGACAGACCAGTCCTTCGACAAATCCACTCCCATATACCTAAACATATTTAATTACTCACTCTCTTTAGTATGATATCCAGGTCTTTCATTGCTTAGATTTTTCTTTTTTTGGATGCTCACTTTTTTCTTTCCTATGTTTACTTTTAATTTCCCCCTTTTACATAGTCCCCCACGATAAAGTTGATATGTTAGCCAAGAAGAGTACCCAGAAGGAGAATGTAGAATATAACTTTGATATAACTGTGTCTAGCATAAGGAATAATATTAGGAGAGAAGTAAATAATGAAAATGATTGTTATAGGAATGCAGTTAGAAGCCTGAGTAGATCTATAACCCACTATGATAACATGAACGTAGATAAGTATGTTCATGGAGCAACTTGCAATGTGAACAGACTGACTGATGTTGTAGTGGCCAGGCTTAGGCTTGGTTACAAGTACTTCTGGCAGTTTGGGAGACACACAGATGATGATCAAACTAAATGTAAATTATGTGATCAGGCATATGGTCACTGTCTTGAACACTATGTGCTTAATTGTCCACTTATTGAGGAATACAGAGACAGACAGTATAATAACCTATGTGACATGTCAAGATATCTTATTAACGAAATTAAGATACCAGATATACTAAGCAAATTTCCTAAATTTGCTTGTAACAGATAAGTGAACTGTAGATATGTAGATATAAATCCGTATGTATTCCTGTTAACTCTTTGGGGCCTAGTTCCTAGGCCTTTTGTGTATCCATATGCTCTTGCGCTACCGTCCACAGGATGGATATGGGGTGCACAGTAAACTAGCCACTTCGGTGGTAAAATCTAATCCATATTCCTCCACTAGCCTTTGCAACTTCTCTTCAAAGTTTCACATAGGAACCGCTGCGTCATTGACAACACGTAAGTGCGACCACATACATAAGTGCATCATATTCGTTATTTTTTTAACCCGTCACTTCTCCCCTACACCCCAGCGTTCACTTCTTTTACATCCCCACCTATATATATATATTAAATGTGGCGACAGTTCCCTGTCTAAAACTTGCTTTTACTGGAAAATAATCTCTCTCTCTCTCTCTCGGTGGTCTGGTGGCTAAAGCTCCCGCTTCACACACGGAGGGCCCGGGTTCGATTCCCGGCGGGTGGAAATTCCGACACGTTTCCTTACACCTATTGTCCTGTTCACCTAGCAGCAAATAGGTACCTGGGTGTTAGTCGACTGGTGTGGGTCGCATCCTGGGGGACAAGATTAAGGACCCCAATGGAAATAAGTTAGACAGTCCTCGATGACGCACTGACTTTCTTGGGTTATCCTGGGTGGCTAACCCTCCGGGGTTAAAAATCCGAACGAAATCTTATCTTATCTCTCACACACACATACACACACATACCCAAATTTGAGCTTTACTATCCTTATAAGAACTCTTCACAGTTTTCAGTAGTCTACTATCTTTTTCATATATTTGCAATATCTCCTATATTGTTCCCATATCCATTTTATCATATGCATTTTTTTTCAAAAAAAAAAAATCCTTACTTATTGAAAATAAGCATATAAGTAGATACTTATATGCTTCGACGTAAACACTTGGTCCACAAATCCCTTACCCTTTCTGAATTTTTGTTCATCTGCAGTCCTGCTCTCTCTTACCCTTATTTTTTTCTATAACAAATATATAATACATTATATCTATATACACAACAGGCTTATTCCCTTATAATTGTTACACTTTTATTTATTAAAGGAGTTAACAAAGGAGCTGTGCACTCTAAATTCTTTGGTTACTTTCTAGTCCTGAGGCAAATATGGAAGCAATAGACGACAAAGTCTAAGGGTTTCGGACAGTGCATTGCTATGGGTACCGAAAGAAGGAAGTGAAGCCCTGTTAAGGTCAATGGTGATATTCGAAAAGTCACTAAACACTAAGCTACTGGACGGGTGGAAAAGAGTACATGAGTATGCAGCACCTCGTCCACCACCAGGACTGCGGCAGTACGAGGTAGCCTAAATGCTAATGTTTATATGAGTCAGCTCATCTAAATGCAGTACACACACTGCATACACCTTTGCCATGTATGCACACACAAACACGCACACAGACACACACACAGACACACACACAGACACAGGGCCCAGGGCCCAGGAGCCAGGAGCTGAGTCTCGACCCCTGCAACCACAATTAGGTGAGTACAGACACACAGACACAGACACACACACACACACACACACAGTAGTCAAGCCGTGGAATAGCCTAGAAAGTGAAGTAGTGGAGGCGGGAACCATACATAGTTTTAAGGCGAGGTATGATAAAGCTCATGGAGCAGGGAGAGAGAGGACCAAGTAGCAATCAGTGAAGAGGCGGGGCCAGGAGCTATGACTCGACCCCTGCAACCACAAATAGGTGAGTACAAATAGGTGAGTACACACACTGCAAGAAGGCCTTCGACACAGTTCCTCACAAGCGATCAGTGCAGAAGCTAGAGGATCAGGAATGTATAACAGGAAGGGCACTGCAATGGATCAGAGAATACCCGACAGGGAGGCAACAACGAGTCATGGTACGTGATGAGGTATCACAGTGGGCACCTTTGACGAGCGGGGTCCCACAGGGGTCGGTCCTAGGGCCAGTGCTATTTTTGGTATATGTGAATGAAATGATGGAAGGGATAGACTCAGAAGTGTCCCTGTTCGCAGATGATGTAAAGTTAATGAGGAGAATTAAATCAGATGAGGATCAGGTAGGACTTCAAAGAAACCTGAACAGGCTGGACACCTGATCCAGCAACTGGCTTCTCGAATTTAACCCCGCCAAATGCAAAGTCATGAAGATCAGGGAAGGGTAAAGAAGACCGCAGGCAGAGTATAGGTTAGGTGGCCAAAAACTGCAAACCTCACTCAAGGAGAAAGATCGTGGGGTGAGTATAATACCGAACACGTCTCCTGAAGCACACATCAACCAGATAACTGCTGCAGCATATGGGCGAATGGCAAACCTGAGAGTAGCGTTCCCGTACCTTAGTAAGGAATCGTTCAAGACACTGTACACCGTGTACGTTAGGCCCATACTGGAGTATGCACCACCAGTTTGGAACCCACACCTGGTCAAGCACGTCAAGGAATTAGAGAAAGTGCAAAGGTTTGCGACAAAGTTAGTTCCAGAGCTAAGGGGAATGTCCTATGAACAAAGATTAAGGGAAATCGGCCTGACGACACTGGAGGACAGGAGGGTTAGATGAGACATGATAACGACATACACAATACTGCGTGGAATAGACAAGGTGGACAGAGACAGGATGTTCCAGAGAGGGGACATAGAAACAAGGGGTCACTCTTGGAAGTTCAAGACTCAGATGAGTCAAAAGGATGTTAGGAAGCATTTCTTCAGTCATAGAATAGTCAGGAAGTGGAATACTCTAGCAAGTGATGTAGTGGAGGCAGGACCCATACAAAGCTTTAAGACGAAGTATGATAACGCTCATGGAGCAGGGAGAGAGAGGACCTATTAGCGTTCAGTGAAGAGGCGAGGCCAGGAGCTGAGTCTCGACCCCTGCAACCACAATTAGGTGAGTACAATTAGGTGGGTATACACACACACACACAAACACACACACACACACACACACACACACACAGGAGCTGTGACTCGACCCTTGCAACCACAACTAGGTGAGTACACACGCACGTATGCACATACAAAATATAACCTGACAGAGAAAAGCCGCAAATGTAAACAAAGGCAAAAGATTCGGGGGTAAGCATAACACCAAGCACATCACCAGAGTTACTGTAAAAGAATATATTTGTCCTCGGTAACATGTGGAAAACTAGCAAACCTTGAGGAAGCATTCAGGAACCTTACCCACAACACCATCAGAACCTGGACCCGGTGCCTCTCTTGGACAAGCATCGGCAGAAGTTCGAAGTCACTCATAGTTAAACGTTTCCTTGATAATATCTTGAAAAAAAATAATATGCTGGGAGACATGATTTATGAGAAGAGATTAAAACACCTAAATCTGACGACCTTAGAGGAGAGTAGTACTTAATTTTGAGAGAAATTGATGGGGTAGATAAGGATAGAGTGATTGAGTTAGGAGAGCCACGGACAAGGACATTGATGGAAGATAAAGATCGACTTACAAATATAGACGTCTCGGTTCGTTCTGCACCATTACCAAACCACTTTGTATGGTTTTACCTGGAGTTTACCTGGAGAGGGTTTCGGGGGTCAACGCCCCCGCTGCCCGGTCTGAGGCCAGGTTTGATAATGGTTTGAAATGTCGTTTTAAATTTCCCTTCTCATGTAAATAGTTCAGTGCCACTGTAACTTGTTCAGCTCTCAAAACTTTGTGGTCCAGTCCCTGGACCCATTATGTATCTCTGTAATCTTTTGACTACCACCCACGGGATGGGTGTGAGGTGCATAATAGTCGATCGAAAGGTTTTAGTTGCTAAATGAAGAGTCGCAGTCACTACCTTAACTTCGAATTATGAACAGATTTACTAAAGATTTCACGAGGGAAGTTAGGAACAGTGCCAGTAGATGGTACTACTGGTGCACACACGTAATTATTCCGTATTAAGGAAGGAACAATACCTTACACCTTTCGCATACTTACAGCACCGTGGCTCACCTGCAACACCTTAGATCACCTGAAGCACCTTTGATCACCTGAAGCACCTTTGTTCGGTAGTAACAACACATACACTGAATGTGATAATCCCAACTGTGCTGTGAGCTCAGGACACTTGTGTTTCAGTGTAACAGAAAATTTGGTTGGCAGGAGGCAAACTGAACTATTCCAAAAATGTTTTATGCTCGTTATAAAAAGAATGTCACTTGAACTAGGTCAGTGCCTGATTGTCTTAGTCTTGCCTCCCGTCGCAGTAACATAATATATTTGGTTTAAATTTTTTTACATAAGGTTTTACAAGGTTAGGTTAAAGGTTCTTAACTTAATTTACAATCTCTCTCTCTCTCTCTCTCTCTCTCTCTCTCTCTCTCTCTCTCTCTCTCTCTCTCTCTCTCTCTCTCTCTCTCTCTCTCCACATTCTACATGTCTCCATCTTCCGTGTAAAATTCGGCCGTATATCTAATTTCCTATTTCATTCGGTTGTAGATCGTCAGTTATGAAGATAATTTTGTTACAATTAAATCTAGCACAGAGTCTTCACCTCCAAGTCATCCTCCTCCTCACGTGTAGCTTCCGCTCCTTCCGTCCTTCTCGTACTTCTTCTGCGTGTGCAAGTGTTCCTGTATGTGGATAATATGCCTAAAACATATGTAGGTGTTTATAGAATGTCTATAATAACTTCAGACAAAATGAAGTAAGTTAGACGCAGGCAAATATAAAGACACACACACACACACACACACACACACACACACACACACACACACACACACACACACACACACACACACACACACGGGGCTAGGAACTATGAATCGACCTCTGCAACCACAAATAGGTGAATAGGTGAGTACACACGCAGGCGCGCGCGCACATGCGCACACAGAAAGACCGGTCACGGAGTATAGATTCGGGGGACAGAGGCTGCAGATCTCACTCAAAGAGAAAGATCTCGGGGTGAACATATCGCTGGAGACTCACTTCATCTGAATGACCTTTGTAGCCAGTGCTTCTCTGACATAACTAAACGGAACCTTCATAATCTCAATAGTCATTCTGGGTCCTTATTACAACATATGTCGGGCTCATCACAGAGTATCAACTACCAGTATAGAACTCACCTGAATTTGTTTTAGGAAACTGTAAAAGGTTCAGATGTAAGAACTATGCAACGAGGTTCGTCCCTTAGATAAGGTGTATAAGTTACGAGGAGAGGCTAACGGAATTTAATCTAAAAACATTGGAGGACAGAAGACATACACAATACTCAGAAGAGTTAATAAGGTAATGAAGGGCTTTTTGAAAAGATCAGCTGGAACATAGAGACACACACGAGCCACGGGGATGTCAGGAACTGTTTATACAGGTTCATGAATGGTCAGGAAATGGAATAACCTCGACGAAAATGTTGTTGGGGCAAGCTTTATGCATAGGGTTATAAGAGCAGGTAAAATAGGACCCACGAGGCAAGGAGAGGTAAGTGTTTAGATAAGTTCACCAATATAGAAAGCATGTCAACCCCAGAGCTTCAAACGGGTCATAAATAAGTACCAAATAAAAGGAAGGAGTTGAGAAACATCGAGAAAATAAACAAACAAGAGAAAGACAGAATCAGATTTTGCATGTAAGTTCGTAAAAAACAGACTAATTGTACAAGATAAAGCACGAAACTAAAACTGATGTCATAATCACCAAAATTGGAAAAAAAACATGTATTAGATAATAAATATGAGAATCGGGAGAGTGTGTTTGGACGAAGCGGATTTGTATCCCCAACATTTAACTGAAATGGAGGACAGTGAAATATACAAAAAAAAAAAAAAAAAAAAAAAAAAAAAAAAAAAAAAAAAAAAAAAAAGGACACGAAAAAGGCTCCAGTTGAAAAATGAGAAGGAAAACAAAGCAACAGGACCAGCCGAGACACAACCCTGGGTTTTAAAATAATGTGAAGTATAATTAAACTTTCCCCTTCCAGATTTTTGTAGAGGAATTCCTTCCTCGCTGACGGCGCCATCTTTGACGCAGACTGCCTCTTTGACGCAGACTGCCTCTTTGACACAGACTGCCTCTTTGGCACAGACTGCCTCTTTGACACAGACTGCCTCTTTGACACAGACTCCCTCATTGACAGACTCCCTCTTTGACACAGACTGCCTCTGTAGATAGCCTGTACTGTCTGCACAGACAGCCTATGCTGTCTACTAGCTTAGTTCATATTTCGCGGCACTAAGGCGCTCCCCTCTCTAGGCCTGCCCAAGTCAGTGGGACTCTGGTCCCACTCGCACTCGCTCACTCACTCAGCGGCCTAAAAGCAGACAACAAGTCTACTTCCTCTCTCCCTTGTGGGATGGCCATCCCCAGCCATGGGCACTCAACACACAAGCCTGTGTACCCACCACGACTTTGGAAATAAAGTAAGAAGCCTCCGAAGACGTCTGTCATTGAACCCTGCTCTGCAAGAGCCACCAAATAAACTGGTTATAAATGGTGGGAAGCGGTGGTTGCAGCAGTTGTGTTTGCCCGGAGAGAGGAAGGAAGAGGGATGAAGTCATCTTCACTTCATCACCCCATGCAAGAAGCATCCGTCTCTCATCGAGTTATCCTGATGTCGTGTCTGCACGTTTCAGCATCCAGACACAGCTACAAGCAGGATCTAGCTGAAATTTCCCAAATTTCTTCATGAAATATAAGTGGTGTCCCAGTGACCCCACGCTACAGCGTTCCACGCTGTTTCTCAAGTCACGTGTTCAGCATCTCTTGTATGTTCTGCTGTTGTTGTTCAGCTCAGCACAGCTATTTCAGCAAGTCAGAGGTGAGTTTTGTGGTGATTTCTGCATCCAGTATGCGTGTCTACGTGTTTGTGGGAGAAGATGAGGAAGTGGCCGTTCCATGCCTCGCCCACACTCACCCTGCTGTACACTCACACATCACCCACCTACCACCACTATGTGCTCACTTCCTCTGCTGTGTTTTCTTCTGTTTTCCATGTAAATTCATTGCCAGAGCTGTGTATCCGAGTGCCCAAGGCCACTTGAAGCCACATAGATCACGAAGCCACGTAGATCACGACGCCACATGGATCACGACGCCACATGGGGTGTGGACGAAGCTACGGGGATCTAGGAGCCATGTGAGTTACCGATGCTGCTGCCCGACTTCATGACGTCAAAATGTCTGCCTGACATCACCTCGAGATGTCTGCTGACGTCACAATGCTGCTGACGTCACCTCGCGACGTCACGCCTGACATCACATGATGTCACATCGAGTGTTTCAGTAATTACGTCAGTATTGTCGAGAAGATTGAGAGACGATATATGTCATGTGTTAATTAATTCCTCTCAGTCAGTGTTCTCACATGTTCATGTATAGCTTAGTGTCAATTTTGTGCACAGAAAAGCATCATTTGCTAATTTAAGCCATGTTGTACCGCTTGTACCGTGGGTGTGTGTAAAGCTTTCTGTGTGTCCAGTGTGGTCTTGAGCCCAGACTAGTGTGTAGCACCACTGTGTTAGTGTCACCCGATGTGACCAGCGCATTTGACAGCTGATATTAGTCAGCCTGAGCATATGAGCCCATTGTACAGGAAGCTCTTATGCTCGTCGCTCATAGATGTTCTGCAGAATCGTACCTGCTACGATTCCCATCGAGATTTGTTTCACTTCACCTCCAGACCTTCAGAGTGCAGTTATATGTAGAGAAACAAGTCTGGAGATGCTTAGACTAACCTCTGCTATAACTCCAACTGCTGAGAGAATGACACTCGTCAAGCCGCAGTTAGCCCTGTAGGCAGGCGCTGTGTCAGCCTCGTGTCAAGCTTCAGTGAGCTCCTGCACAAAGATGATGTCACTTTGACTGCTAGCTCGCTCCCTGCAGTCTGGTGTATGATGTTACGACTCTCAGATGTTTTGCCCAGTCGTCTCTGCCACGACTCACTCCACGACTTACTCCACGCTCGCCAGCAGTGACAGCCCAGCGACAGTACCAGTCGAGAAGTGTCCTGAGTCGCTTGCCAGAAGTCCTGCCCAGTTGCCGAGTTTTGACGACGCCTCATTCGAGGGCACCAGCATGTCGTGCCCCAGGTTGAGTGAAACCTGCAGTGACTCCTACGATGACTGCTTCACCGTTCCAGAGGAGGCCGTACCCTGTTACGTCACAGCTCAGCTGCAGCGATGTCTCCTGTGTTGCAGTATCTGTCCAAATGCAGGAAGGCGTTCAGTAATGCCCTTCGATGCTCAGTGCCTATGACCACAATGTTTAGCACACCCCACATGCTTTTTCTTCCCTCCCTGTAGGAAGTATTTTTTTTCCATGTCCATATGTATATACATGTTTTTATTTTGTGTTCTGTGCCCTGTTCCTACGAGAGAAAGACCGAGTTTTTTTACCACCCGTATTGTCGCGATGGGATGATGCGAGGTAGGTGGCCGAGCGTACGTAGACAGCCTGTACTGTCTGCACAGACAGCCTATGCTGTCTGCCAGCTTAGTTCATATTTCGTGGCACTAAGGTGCTGCCCTCTCTAGGCCTGCCCAAGTTAGTGGGACGCTGGTCCCACTCGCACTCACTCACTCAGCGGCCTAGAAGCAGACAACAAGTCTACTTCCTCTCTCCCTTGTGGGATGGCCCTCACCGGCCATGGGCACTCAACACACAAGCCTGTGTACCTACCACGACTTTGTAAATAAAGTAAGAAGCCTCCAAAGACGTCTATCATTGAACCCTGCTCTGCAAGAGCCACCAAATAGACTGGTTATACCTCTTTGACATAGACTCCCTCTTTGACACAGATTGCCTCTTTGACACAGACTCCCTCTTTAACAGACTCTTTGACACAGACTGCCTCTTTGACCTTTTATCAGCAATAGATTTATTACACCAACTTTGATTATACTTTCTTTATCACTCCTCCCTCGCTGGTCTCCGATCAAGCATATTACACCGTTAGCACGCCCTACCCTGCAGCGCTGTATGACCCTTATGGGTGTAGCGCTTAGTTATGATTGTAATAATAATAAATGTGGAGGAATGTCGGTTGATGAAGGTCAAGTAGTGGACAGTTGCAACAATGTTGCTCGTGGTGTTGATATATCAACACTTGACAAAAATTGAACTATAGTTCTGGCTGATAACTGATGTTTGGTCTACGATGCGAAACACTTCCAGATTAAAAATTTCGATTATGACTTTTTTTTTACCAGCTTGCTGGGTGAACAACCTCTTCCCAACTGTTGTTTCAAAAATACTTATAAAAACAGATGAAACACAACGCCAGGTCTGAGTCCTGGTCTCTGAGACGATGATTTCTGGAACCACAAGAGACAACCTCCTGAACAACCCCCTCCCCCTTCCTCTCCTTCATCCTAGGGAGGGGAAGTTGGTAGGTGACAGGTGGAAGGGTTGGCGCTGCTGCTCGCAGCTGTAGCCAACACCTGTTGTAACGCTTACATACATTCAGACCCATAAACACACGCACACACATACACACATGAATCATACGGATGTTAGGAAGTATTTCTTCAGCCTTACAGTTGTCAGAAAATGAAACAATTTGGAGAGTGAAGTTGTGAAGGCAGGATCCATACATAACTTTAAGAAGAGGTACGATAAAACTTTCGGAGCACGAAGAGAGTGAAACTAGTAGCGGCCAGCGAAGAGGCGGGACCAGGATCTGTGAATCGACCCCTGCGACCACATATACATGAGACACACAAGCACACACACACAGGCCAAGTGTCTATCGGCAAGTGCCTTGGACAACTAGTAACTACTACTACTACTACTACTACTACTACTACTACTACTACTACTACTACAGTGCTTCATGGTATTACCAGGGTACTGTTTCTCATTATTTCTAATGTTTTCTGACCACTGTAACACACTTAGGACTTGCAAGTCCCGAATGAATAGTCGTATTTGTATCTGAACAACGATATTTGATGCAAAGTAGCTCTGTGGAAATGCTCTTGGCTCACAACGGAAAAGGCCGGGTTTAATCCTGTGGAGAGGATAACTTAATACCCTGTGTTCACCAAGCAGTAAATGAGTACCTGGCTGTTGTACCGGCTGTTGTGGGTCACATCCTGAAGGGTAAGACTTATGGACAAGCCTCTTTACAGGTGCTACCCCTATTCACTTAGTAGTAAATAGGTACCTGGGTGGCGTTCTGGGTGATGACGAGTGTTCTAGAGAGGGCTGGTATTTGCAGTCAAGTGAGTACGCAGGTGTAAAAAAAAAAGGGGGGGAAGGGGGATGTTATGCAGCTCATAAGGTCGTCTGTGACGCACAGGTCAACATTACTTGAGTTAGTAAACTCAGTCAAATGACTATGACACACTGCAACCACACTTAACTGCCCATGACACACTGCAACCACACTTAACTGCCCATGACACACTGCAACCACACTTAACTACCCATGACACACTGCAACCACACTTAACTACCCATGACACACTGCAACCACACTTAACTACCCATGACACACTGCAACCACACTTAACTACCCATGACACACTGCAACCACACTTAACTACCCATGACACACTGCAACCACACTTAACTACCCATGATACACTGCAACCACACTTAACTACCCATGACACACTGCAACCACACTTAATTACCCATGACACACTGCAACCACACTTAATTACCCATGACACACTGCAACCACACTTAACTACCCATGATACACTGCAACCACACTTAACTACCCATGATACACTGCAACCACACTTAACTACCCATGACACACTGCAACCACACTTAATTACCCATGACACACTGCAACCACACTTAATTACCCATGACACACTGCAACCACACTTAATTACCCATGACACACTGCAACCACACTCAACTACCCATAACACACTGGACGCACACTCAACTATCCATGACACCCAATACACTAACCACAACACACTCAGTGTAAGGACAATCAACTAACTGCGACACACAATCAGCTGACCACGATACACACAATGTTAGCACACTCGTCTAACTACGACACACAATGTCAGCACACTCGACGATCTACGACGCACAATGCCAGCACACTCGACCATCTACGACGCACAATGTCAGCACTCAACTAACCATGACACATAATATCAACACACTCAAACCACGACACACAATATCACCACACTCAACCACAACACACAGTATCAGCACACTCAACCACGACACACAATCAACTATACACTTCTCAGTGTACATATCCCGTGAAAGAGAGAAACACTTTTCAGCTGCCTTAAACATCTTCATGAGGGTACCTTGATTGTAGTGACATGTTCTTGATTCAAGAAGCTAGAGCCACCCTCCCTCTCCTTGGATCAAACCTGCTTACCTCTCATCTTCCAGGTTCTGTATGACCTCTAAGTGACGAATAATAATTAGTGACCTTGATTACAAGGACAGCTTCAACACTACAAGCTGAGTTACGTGTAGCTGAGTTACGTGTAGCTGAGTTACGTGTAGCTGAGTTACGTGTAGCTGAGTTACGTGTAGCTGAGCTACGTGCAGCTGAATTGCGTGTAGCTAATTTCACAATCGAAGAAAATAGAGTTTGATTGCAGGGCAGGTTGCACTGCGTAGGCAAGTTTCCTAGCACCTGCTGTTCATGCTCACCTAGCAGTGACACGGCGACGTCTGGGTTCGATTCCCGGCGAGGGTAGAAACATTGGGTGTGTTTTCTTACACCTGTTGTCTGTGTTCACCATCAGTAAAATGGGTACCTGGGTGTTAGTCGACTGGTGTGGGTCGCATCCTGGGACAAAACTGATCTAATTTGCCCGAAATGCTCTGCATAACAAGTGGCTTTCTATATAGTAGTATGTCATTGATGTCAGCTAGGCCTGTATACCTTGTACATGTACTTGTAGAAATAAAGATATTATTATTATTATTATTATTATTATTATTATTATTATTATTATTATTATTATTATTATTATTATTATTATTATTATTATTATTATTTTTATTATTATTATAACAAGTCTCCTAGCACCTGCTGCTCATATTCACCTAGCAGTGACATTCAGGTGCTGGATGCCAGAAACACTGTGCCTAACTAGGAAAGCTTTCCATTAAGCCTGTAAAATATGTCACCTATTTTTAGCCTGGGTTAATAACCCGCCGGGTTAATAAACCAAGCAAAGTTTTCTTCGTTTATCTAAGTTTCCCTCAAAATTCATTTTCTGTATAACGTTGTTCTAATTTTCTTTATGTATTTAACACAAACTAATCTAAACTATTACGTCGGCTAGGTTTACCCCGTATAGGTGAAAGTAACTACTATGCAAGTAATTAATAAGTAAATAACTACGTACGTTAGTAAGTAAATAAATGAGTAAGTACATGATTTTAAACCTTCACGATAGTTATAAAAAGAAATTTATATAGCTACATTCTTTCATTTTTATATAACACTCTTTATATACATTCTGATGAGATTATATAGACAGTGGAGGGGAATAGGGTGGTGTGTAGAAGGTCAAGAGAGGCCTGAGCTTGTTACCATCTGCAGCTCATAAGACTGCCATCCCCACGAGCCCCTTTGAGGCGGGGTAGATGGCAGACCAGAGGCCTAGCTTCTCCCTACGAGCCCCGTGAGGGCGGGGAATGTGGCTAGGCCTGGGGACACTTGGTCCCAAAGATGAGGAGGTACTGTACCTCCTCCCATGGGAGACTTTAGTCTCGAGACACTACCCAGATAGGAAGCCAAGGCCGGGTCACCACTACTTGGAAAAGACCCGGGCCGGGAGAATACCGGCGAATAAAAAAAAAAAAAAAAAAAAAAAAGGGTGGTGTGAGGAAAGGGTTTACCTGGAGAGGGTTTCGGGGGTCAACGCCCCCGCGACTCGGTCTGAAACCAGGCCTCGTGGTGGATCAAGATCTGATCAACCAGGCTGTTACTGCTGGCCGCAAGCAAACTGACGTATGAACCACTGCCCGGCTGGTCAGGTACTGACTTTAGGTGCCTGTCCAGTGCCTTCTTGAAGACAGCCAGGGGTCTATTGGTAATCCCCCTTATGTATGTTGGGGGTGGTGGAAGGGGGCGGTGTGAAGGGGGGTGGTGGAAGGGGCGGTGTGAGGGGGTTGGTGGTGGAAGGTGCGGTGGAAAGGGGCGGTGTTAGGGGGGCGGTGTGAGGGGGGGGGTTGGGGGAAGGGGAGAGGGGAGGTGGAAAGAGGTGAGAGAGAGAGTGAGCTCTAATGGATAACTTGGATGGTGGCCAAAAAGAGCCAAAGTTTGCTCCTAAAAAAAGAGATGGTAAAATACGAGATCAATAAGTATATCAAGAGAGCTTTTCTCTCTCTCTCTCTCTCTCTCTCTCTCTCTCTCTCCTCTTCTATACTTCCTCTATACAGGGAACAGTGGTAGAACACACGTTGATTTTAGGGATAAGTAAATTTATTCAGGTATACACAAATACAGTTACATAGATTATCATACACAGCAGCACATGTGTAGAGATCCTGGGATCACCCAAACAAAGTCAAAGTGACTTATTTCCATTGGGGTCCTTTTAATAACTTATTATTAAACTATAAAGGAGATAATAACTTATTATTAAACTATAAAGGAGATAATAATTATTATTATACTATAAAGGAGATAATAATTATTATTATACTATAAAGGAGATAATAATTATTATTATACTATAAAGGAGATAATAACTTATTATTAAACTATAAAGGAGATAATAATTATTATTATACTATAAAGGAGATAATAATTATTATTATACTATAAAGGAGATAATAATTATTATTATACTATAAAGGAGATAATAACTTATTATTAAACTATAAAGGAGATAATAATTATTATTATACTATAAAGGAGATAATAATTATTATTATACTATAAAGGAGATAATAATTATTATTATACTATAAAGGAGATAATAATTATTATTATACTATAAAGGAGATAATAATTATTATTATACTATAAAGGAGATAATAATTATTATTATACTATAAAGGAGATAATAATTATTATTAAACTATAAAGGAGATAATAATTATTATTATAATATAAAGGAGATAATAATTATTATTATACTATAAAGGAGATAATAACTAGGAGTAAGGTAAATGAATTATTTTTATTTACATGTGTATAGTCTTATATGATATAGTCGTGCCGAATAGGTAAAACCGGTCAATTAGCATGAACTCATTTAAAATTAAGTCTTTTCTAAAAATTTCTCTTATACGTGTAAAGATTATCTTTTTCATTTATAATAATGTAAAAATTAATAATTTTGTACCAAAAGAACCTTAGGAAGACAGGAATTAATAAAGGGGATGTAAATAGCGGGCTAAAAATTTCTAGAATAGACAGGACTCGCAGCAATGGTTTTAAGTTGGAAAAATTCAGATTCAGGAAGGATATAGGAAAACACTGGTTTGGTAATAGTTGTGGATGAGTGGAACAAACTCCCGAGTACAGTTATTGAGGGTAAAACGTTGTATAGTTTTAAAAATGTTAGATAAATACATGAGTGGGTGTGAGTGGGTGAAAGTTGGACCTGACTAGCTTGTGCTACTAGGTTAGATGCCGTGCTCCTTCCTTAAGTGAATATGACTGACCTGACTAGGTCAAGGAATTGGCTTAAGCCGGTGGGAGAATTGGAACTGCCTCCCATGGGCCAGTAGGCCTGTTACTGTGTTCCTTCTTTCTTATGTTCTTATGTTCTTGTAACAACCGCAATTTAATTTAGCTTAATCCAACTAAATATATTTTATATAAGTTTAAAATAATTTAATAATAAACAAATACAATAAAACATATTTTTCGTTAGATTCAGAATGATTTTTGTGAAATTATTGCATACACAACTTTCGCTCGCCTTATTCGGCAAGAAGAGTGTTGCTATTTAAGCCAAAATCGTAAGTTTTACTTATTCGGCAAGATATATATATATATATATATATATATATATATATATATATATATATATATATATATATATATATATATATATATATATATATATATATATATATATATATATTTTATTTTGAGAAACTTTTAAATGTTGAGGAAGAAAGGGAGGTGGTAATTTCATGCGCTGGCCAGGGAGGTATACCATCTTTTAGGAGTGAAGAAGAGCAGAATGTAAGTGTGGGGAAGGTACGTGAGGCATTACGTATAATGAAAGGGGGTAAAGCAGCTGGAACTGATGGGATCATGACAGAAATGTTAAAAGCAGGGGGGGATATAGTGTTGGAGTGGTTGGTACTTTTGTTTAATAAATGTATGAAAGAGGGGAAGGTACCTAGGGATTGGCGGAGAGCATGTATAGTCCCTTTATATAAAGGGAAAGGGGACAAAAGAGATTGTAAAAATTATAGAGGAATAAGTTTACTGAGTATACCAGGAAAAGTATACGGAAGGGTTATAATTGAAAGAATTAGAGGTAAGACAGAATGTAGGATTGCGGATGAGCAAGGAGGCTTCCGAGTGGGTAGGGGATGTGTAGATCAAGTGTTTACATTGAAGCATATATGTGAACAGTATTTAGATAAAGGTAGGGAAGTTTTTACTGCATTTATGGATTTAGAAAAGGCATATGATAGAGTGGATAGAGGAGCAATGTGGCAGATGTTGCAAGTATATGGAATAGGTGGTAAGTTACTAAATACTGTAAAGAGCTTTTATGAGGATAGTGAGGCTCAGGTTAGGGTGTGTAGAAGAGAGGGAGAATACTTCCCGGTAAAAGCAGGTCTTAGACAGGGATGTGTAATGTCACCATGGTTGTTTAATATATTTATAGATGGGGTTGTAAAAGAAGTAAATGCTAGGGAGTTCGGGAGAGGGGTGGGATTAAATTATGGGGAATCAAATTCAAAATGGGAATTGACACAGTTACTTTTTGCTGATGATACTGTGCTTATGGGAGATTCTAAAGAAAAATTGCAAAGGTTAGTGGATGAGTTTGAGAATGTGTGTAAAGGTAGAAAGTTGAAAGTGAACATAGAAAAGAGTAAGGTGATGAGGGTGTCAAATGATTTAGATAAAGAAAAATTGGATATCAAATTGGGGAAGAGGAGTATGGAAGAAGTGAATGTTTTCAGATACTTGGGAGTTGACGTGTCGGCGGATGGATTTATGAAGGATGAGGTTAATCATAGAATTGATGAGGGAAAAAAGGTGAGTGGTGCGTTGAGGTATATGTGGAGTCAAAAAACGTTATCTATGGAGGCAAAGAAGGGAATGTATGAAAGTATAGTAGTACCAACACTCTTATATGGATGTGACGCTTGGGTGGTAAATGCAGCAGCGAGGAGACGGTTGGAGGCAGTGGAGATGTCCTGTCTAAGGGCAATGTGTGGTGTAAATATTATGCAGAAAATTCGGAGTGTGGAAATTAGGAGAAGGTGTGGAGTTAATAAAAGCATTAGTCAGAGGGCAGAAGAGGGGTTGTTGAGGTGGTTTGGTCATTTAGAGAGAATGGATCAAAGTAGAATGACATGGAAAGCATATAAATCTAT
>NC_091322.1:15500741-15533241 GCF_038502225.1 Cherax quadricarinatus
TGGTAGGGTGTGCAAAAGAAGAAAATTAAAGGTGAATACAGGAAAGAGTAAGGTTATGAGGATAACAAAAAGATTAGGTGATGAAAGATTGGATATCAGATTGGAGGGAGAGAGTATGGAGGAGGTGAACGTATTCAGATATTTGGGAGTGGACGTGTCAGCGGATGGGTCTATGAAAGATGAGGTGAATCATAGAATTGATGAGGGAAAAAGAGTGAGTGGTGCACTTAGGAGTCTGTGGAGACAAAGAACTTTGTCCTTGGAGGCAAAGAGGGGAATGTATGAGAGTATAGTTTTACCAACGCTCTTATATGGGTATGAAGCATGGGTGATGAATGTTGCAGCGAGGAGAAGGCTGGAGGCAGTGGAGATGTCATGTCTGAGGGCAATGTGTGGTGTGAATATAATGCAGAGAATTCGTAGTTTGGAAGTTAGGAGGAGGTGCGGGATTACCAAAACTGTTGTCCAGAGGGCTGAGGAAGGGTTGTTGAGGTGGTTCGGACATGTAGAGAGAATGGAGCGAAACAGAATGACTTCAAGAGTGTATCAGTCTGTAGTGGAAGGAAGGCGGGGTAGGGGTCGGCCTAGGAAAGGTTGGAGGGAGGGAGTAAAGGAGGTTTTGTGTGCGAGGGGCTTGGACTTCCAGCAGGCATGCATGAGCGTGTTTGATAGGAGTGAATGGAGACAAATGGTTTTTAATACTTGACGTGCTGTTGGAGTGTGAGCAAAGTAACATTTATGAAGGGATTCAGGGAAACCGGCAGGCCGGACTTGAGTCCTGGAGATGGGAAGTACAGTGCCTGCACTCTGAAGGAGGGGTGCTAATGTTGCAGTTTAAAAACTGTAGTGTAAAGCACCCTTCTGGCAAGACAGTGATGGAGTGAATGATGGTGAAAGTTTTTCTTTTTCGGGCCACCCTGCCTTGGTGGGAATCGGCCAGTGTGATAATAAAAAAAAAATAAATATTTATATATATATATATTTATATATATATATATATATATTTATATATATATATATATATTTATATATATATATATATATATATATATATATATATATATATATATTTATATATATATATATTTATATATATATATATATATATATATATATATATATATATATATATATATATATATATATATATATAAATATATATATATATATATATGTATATAAACACATCGGCCGTCTCCCACCAAGGCAGGGTGGCTCAAAAAAGAAAAACTTCCATCATTCACTCCATCACTGTCTTGCCAGAGACATGCTTACACTACAGTTATAAAACTGCAACATTAACACCTCTCCTTCAGAGTGTAGACACTGTATTTTTCATCTCCAGGACTCAAGTCCGGCCTGCTGGTTTCCCTGAATCCCTTCATAAATGTTAGCTTCACACCTGGAGGGTGTTCCGAGGGTGAACGCCCCAGCGGCCCGGTCCATGACCAGGACTCGCGTGAATCAGAGCCTTATAAACCATGCTGTTATTACTTTCCGCACGCAAACCAGCGTACGAACCACAGCTCAGCTGGTCAGGTACTGACTTTAGGTGCCTGTCCAGCGCCTTCTTGAAGACAGTTAGGGAACTATTGGTAATTTCCTTCATTTATGCTGGGAGGCAGCTGAACAGTCTTGGGCCCCTGACATTTAATTGTGTTTTTCTTTGAGTAAATTATTGACGAGCATTATCTTTTGGTCCAGAGGAGGACTTGAGTTTTGTTTCTCATAATCCGGGACGCCAGGATTGTGTTGTTTCATATCATTTTTGCCTCTTGGACTGGCCTCACAAGATATTTTTAAGAATGCTTTACAATTCGCAAACAAGCTAAATTTCTCACAGCCATTATATGTATATAGGTTTATTTACACAGCTAAACACATGTAGATACATAGAGATGAACGCTTCTGGACGTATATACATAGATACACATTCCTCTGGGTGTTATATACATTCAGATACCTACCTCTGGGAGTATATACACCGTCGTCTGCCTGGACTTGGAGTTTCCTCACGATCATATATATTTCAAGGTGGCGTCTCCAACAATGTTATTGTTTTTCTTGTTTTCAACTTCGAGATTAACTTTTTTTTGACTCCTGCTACTCAACACCTTCCCTCCTTGATGATGGTAAAGGGCTCTTGATTTAAAGAAATCGGTGCAGCGCTGTATAACTCTAGTGGGTTTAGCGTTTGGTTTTGATAATAATATAATCAGGGAAACCGAGTTACCCTCTCTCTCTCGTGGATCAATTCTGATTATATTCTGCAAGTGCTGTCTAACCCCTGCTGGTCTGGAGGTATAGGTATCCTTTGTACCCTATAACTGCAACCTCCTTCAGCCTCAAAAGGTAGATGGTTGGTCTATAGTTCTTGGGTACTTTGAGGGTGTTAAGCTGCAGCTGTTAGACTGTATGATTGCGTTCGGCTAAAACTCATGGCTGTCTTGTCACGGTCCTGGGTCTCTTAAAGCTGAGCTGTAGGTCACGTATGTCAGCTTCGTGTGTGCCAAGGCATATAAGTAACGCTTCCGAAAAATTTTGCTGTCTAAATACAGTTTGCAATATTTAAAATAAAGTTGGTTTTCGACTTTGCGATACAGCATAGTGGTTTTGTGAAAATTTAAGTAAACAACGCCAAGGTATGTATTGCCTTCACAGCCGCAGTTTCTAATTTACCACAGTAGTATGTACAATATTTACAGATGTTCTGGAGTTATCAACAACTGTCTGGAAACCAACATCCTGGAAACTAATGTACAGTGAATATGAACTATCAAAGAACCAGAGGTCACAGTGGAATATGCGCCAGCTGACGTCTTGAGAGAGTCTGGGAGGATGATGGAACGATTACCTAGACAAACTAGTCAAACAATCCCCTCCCCCAACTCTTCCTTAATAAATCAGAATACCACAGCAAACCTGACAGTCAGACAGGCGATCAAGGGTCATATCCCACCACCACCAGATGGCCCTCATCACTGTATTTACAGCTGGTAAAGATGATTGCAGGATTAAGGGTTGTCTTGCATGCACTGAATAAATACATATGTACTCGGCACATGCAGTAAGAACTAGTGCTTTCATAAAAGGGCTGCGGCATTCACAGAGAGATATATATCTCTCAGTGTATATACACTGAGATACCCACACCCTGAAGTGTATATGTACTGATATATACACCCTGAAGTGTTTACACACACGTTGCCGTCAAAGTGATTCCAGGAATCTCTCTTTCTCTCTCTCTCTCTCTCTCTCTCTCTCTCTCTCTCTCTCTCTCTCTCTCTTTCTCGCAGACATATGATAAGGTCGGAAAAGTCTGCTCTAACCTGCAGGAAAATGCCACAATTTTCCTTTCTTTATATCTTTGTTTACTCTACTGCGTTTACATAGACAGAGAGAGAGAGAGAGAGAGAGAGAGAGAGAGAGAGAGAGAGAGAGAGAGAGAGAGAGAGAGAGAGAGAGAGAGAGAGAGAGAGAGAGAGAGAGAGAGAGAGAGAGAGAGAGAGAGAGAGAGAGAGAGAGAGAGAGAATCATTACTTACATTAAAGGGTTAAAGTTGTTCGAGTTACGAGATAGTTAAAGTTCTTTACATCGATTTAAACTCTTGTGCCCATAACGTCGACTGCTTAAATTATGAGACGTTTCTCATTTATAATGGGGATGTTCACTGTTTGTAATGGGGTGTTCACTGTTTATAATGTTGGTGTTCACTGTTTATAATGTTGGTATTCACTGTTTATAATGTTCGTGTTCACTGTTTATAATGGGGTGTTCGATGTTTATAGAGGGGGTGTTCGTTGTTCATGAAGGGGATGTTCGTTGCTTATAATGGGATGTTAGTTGTTTATAATGGGGTGTTAGTTGTTTATAATGGGGGTGGTCGTTGTTTATAATGGAGTGTTCGTTGTTTATAAAGGGGGTGTTCGTTGTTTATAATGAGATGTTAGTTGTTTATAATGGGTGTTCGTTGTTTGTAATGGGATGTTCTTGTTTATAATTGGGGTGTTCGTTGTTTATAATGGGGGTGTTTATTGTTTAGAATGGGTGATCGTTGTTTATAATGGGGTGTTCGTTGTTCTTAATGAGGTATTCGTTGTTTATAAACTGGGTGGTCGTTGTTTATAATGGGGTGCTAGTTGTTTATAATGGGGTGTTCGTTGTTTATAATGAAGTGTTGGTTGTTTATAATGAGTTATTCGTTGTTTCTAATTGGAGAATTCGTTGTTTATTATAGGGTGTTCGTTGTTCATAATGAGGGTGTTCGTTGTATAGAATGGGATGTTCGTTGCTTATAATGGGGTGTTCGTTGTTTATAATGGGGGTGTTCGTTGTTCATAATAGGGTGTTCGTAGTTTTTAAACTGGGTGTTCGTTGTTTATAATGGGGAGTTAGTTGTTTATAATGGGGTGTTCGTTGTTTATAATGGGGTGCTCGTTGTTTATAATAGGGTGCTCGTTGTTTATAATGGGGGTGTTCGTTGTTAATAATGGGATGTTCGTTGTTATAATGAGTGTGTTCGTTGTTTATAATGGAGTGTTAGTTGTTTATAAAGGGGGTGTTCGTTGTTTATAAAGAGATGTTAGTTGTTTATAATGGGTGTTCGTTGTTTGTAATGGGATGTTCTTGTTTATACTTGGGGTGTTGGTTGTTTATAATGTGGTGTCTATTGTTTAGAATGGGGTGTTCGTTGTTTATAATGGGGTGTTCGTTGTTCACAATGTGGTATTCGTTGTTTATAAACTGGGTGGTCGTTGTTTATAATGGGGTGATAGTTGTTTATAATGGGGTGTTCGTTGTTTAGAATGGGGTGTTTGTTGTTTATAATGGGGGTGTTCGTTGTTCATAATGGGGTGTTCGTGGTTTAGAATGGGGTGTTCGTTGTTTAGAATGGGGTGTTCGTTGTTTATAATGGGGGTGTTCGTTGTTCATAATGGGGTGTTCGTTGTTTTTAATGAGGTGTTCGTTGTTTATAATGGAGAGTTAGTTGTTTATAATGGGGTGTTCGTTGTTTATAACGGGGTGCTCGTTGTTTATAATGGGGGTGCTTATTTGTTGTTTATAATGGGGCATTTGTTGTTTATAAAGGGGGAGTTCGTTGTTTATAATGGGGATGTTCGTTGTTTATAATGGGGTATTCGTTGTTATAATGCGAGTGTCGGTTCTTTATAATAGGGTGCTCGTTGTTTATAATGGGGGTGTTCGTTGTTCATAATGGGGAGTTCGCTGTTTATAATGGGGTGTTCGTTGTTTATAATGGCGTGTTCGTTGTTTATAATATGGTGTTCGTTGTTTATAATGGGAATGTTCGTTGTTTGTAATAGGGTGTTCGTTGTTTATAATGGGGGTGTTCATTTGTTGTTTTTAATGGAATATTTGTTGTATATAATGGGTGTGTTCGTTGTTTATAATGGGGATGTTCATTGCTTACAATGCGGGTATTCGCGGTTTATAATAGGGTGTTCGTTGTTTGTAATGGGGGTATTCGTGTTTTGTTTATAATGGGGTGTTTGTTGTTTATAATGGAGGTGTTCGTTGTATATAATGGTGTGTTAATTGTTTATAATGGGGTGTTTGTTGCTTATAATGGGCTTTTCGTTGTTTACAATGGGGTGTTCGTTGTTTATAATGGGGTGTTAATTGTTTATAATGGGGTGTTTGTTGCTTATAATGGGCTTTTCGTTGTTTATAATGGGGTGTTCGTTGTTTATAATGGGGTGTTCGTTGTTTATAATGGGGTGTTCGTTGTTTATAATGAGGATGTTCGTTATTTATAATGGGATGTTCGTTGTTTATAATAGGGGTGTTCGTTATTTATAATGGGGATGTTCGTTGTTTATAATGGGGGTGCTCGTTGTTTATAAAGGGATGTTCGTTGCTTATAATGGGGTGTTCGGTGTTCATAATGGGGTGTTCGTTGTTTATAATGGGGTTTCGTTGTTTATAATGGGATGTTCGTTGTTTATAATGGGGTGTTCGCTGTTTATAACAAGGTTTTCGTTGTTTATAACGCAAGTGTTCGTTATTTATAATTAGGTATTCGTTGTTTATAATAGGGGTGTTCGTTGTTTATAATGGGGTTTTCGTTGTTTATAATGGGATGTTCGTTGTTTATAATGGGGTGTTCGTTGTTTATAACGAGGTGTTCATTTTTTATAATGGTGTGTTAGTTGTTTATAATGGGGATGTTCGTTGTTTATAATGGGGTGTTCGTTGTTTATAATGGGGTGTTCGTTGTTTATAATGGGGTGTTCGTTGTTTATAATGAGGTGTTCGTTGTTTAAAATGGGGTATTCGTTGTTTATAATGAGGATGTTCGTTGTTTAAAATGGGATGTTCGTTGTTTATAATGAGGGTGTTCGTTATTTATAATGGGGGTGTTCGTTGTTTATAAAGAGATGTTCGTTGTTTATAATGGGGTGTTCGGTGTTTATAATTAGGTATTCGTTGTTTACAATGGGGTGTTCGTGTTTATAATGGGGTCTTCGTTGTTTATAATGGGATTTTCGTTGTTTATAATGGGGGATTCGTTGTTTATAATTAGGTATTCGTTGTTTACAATGGGGTGTTCGTGGTTTATAATGGGGTGTTCGCTGTTTATAATGGGATGTTCGTTGTTTAAATTGGGGTATTCGTTGTTTATAATGAGGATGTTCGTTGGTTATAATGGGATGTTCGTTGTTTATAATGAGGGTGTTCGTTATTTATAATGGGCGTGTTCGTTGTTTATAAAGGGATGTTCGTTGTTTATAATGGGGTGTTCGGTGTTTATAATAGGGTGTTCGTTGTTTATAATGGGGTGTTCGTTGTTTATAATGAGGATGTTCGTTGTTTATAATGGGATGTTCGTTGTTTATAATGAGGTTGTTCGTTATTTATAATGGGGGTGTTCGTTGTTTATAAAGGGATGTTCGTTGCTTATAATGGGGTGTTCGGTGTTTATAATGGGGTGTTCGTTGTTTATAATGGGGTGTCGTTGTTTATAATGGGATGTTCGTTGTTTATAATGGGGTGTTCGTTGTTTATAATGGGGTTTTCGTTGTTTATAATGGGAGTGTTCGTTGTTTATAATTAGGTATTCGTTTTTGTAATGGGGTGTTCGTTTTTTATAACGGGGTGTTCGTTGTTTATAATTAGGTGTTCGTTGTTTATAATGGGGGTTTTCGTTGTTTATAATGGGGTTTTCGTTGTTTATAATTAGGGTGTTCGTTTTTTTGTAACGGGGGTGTTTGTTGTTTATAATGGGGTGTTTGTTGTTTATAATGGGGTGTTCGTTGTTTATAATGAGATCTTCGTTGTTTATAATGGGGGCGTTCGTTGTTTATAACGTGGTGTTTGTTGTTTATAATGGGGTGTTCGATGTTTATAATGCGGTATTCGTTGTTTATAATTGGGTGTCGTTGTTTATAATGGGATGTTCGTTGTTTATAATGGGGTCTTCGTTGTTTATAATTAGGTATTCGTTGTTTACAATGGGGTGTTCGATGTTTATAGAGGGGGTGTTCGTTGTTTATAAAGGGGGTGTTCGTTGTTTATAATGAGATGTTAGTTGTTTATAATGGGTGTTCGTTGTTTGTAATGGGATGTTCTTGTTTATAATTGGGGTGTTCGTTGTTTATAATGGGGGTGTTTATTGTTTAGAATGGGTGATCGTTGTTTATAATGGGGTGTTCGTTGTTCTTAATGGGGTATTCGTTGTTTATAAACTGGGTGGTCGTTGTTTATAATGGGGTGCTAGTTGTTTATAATGGGATGTTCGTTGTTTATAATGAAGTGTTAGTTGTTTATAATGAGTTATTCGTTGTTTCTAATTGGAGAGTTCGTTGTTTATTATAGGGTGTTCGTTGTTCATAATGAGGGTGTTCGTTGTTTAGAATGGGATGTTCGTTGCTTATAATGGGGTGTTCGTTGTTTATAATGGGGGTGTTCGTTGTTCATAATAGGGTGTTCGTAGTTTTTAAACTGGGTGTTCGTTGTTTATAATAGGGAGTTAGTTGTTTATAATGGGGTGTTCGTTGTTTATAATGGGGTGCTCGTTGTTTATAATAGGGTTCTCGTTGTTTATAATGGGGGTGTTCGTTGTTAATAATGGGATGTTCGTTGTTATAATGAGTGTGTTCGTTGTTCATAATGGAGTGTTCGTTGTTTATAAAGGGGGTGTTCGTTGTTTATAAAGAGATGTTAGTTGTTTATAATGGGTGTTCGTTGTTTGTAATGGGATGTTCTTGTTTATACTTGGGGTGTTTGTTGTTTATAATGTGGTGTCTATTGTTTAGAATGGGGTGTTCGTTGTTTATAATGGGGTGTTCGTTGTTCACAATGTGGTATTCGTTGTTTATAAACTGGGTGGTCGTTGTTTATAATGGGGTGATAGTTGTTTATAATGGGGTGTTCGTTGTTTAGAATGGGGTGTTCGTTGTTTATAATGGGGGTGTTCGTTGTTCATAATGGGGTGTTCGTGGTTTAGAATGGGGTGTTCGTTGTTTAGAATGGGGTGTTCGTTGTTTATAATGGGGGTGTTCGTTGTTCATAATGGAGTGTTCGTTGTTTTTAATGAGGTGTTCGTTGTTTATAATGGAGAGTTAGTTGTTTATAATGGGGTGTTCGTTTATAATGGGGTGCTCGTTGTTTATAATGGGGGTGCTTATTTGTTGTTTATAATGGAGCATTTGTTGTTTATAAAGGGGTGTTCGTTGTTTATAACGGGGATGTTCGTTGTTTATAATGGGGTATTCGTTGTTATAATGCGAGTGTCGGTTCTTTATAATAGGGTGCTCGTTGTTTATAATGGGGGTGTTCGTTGTTCATAATGGGGAGTTCGCTGTTTATAATGGGGTGTTCGTTGTTTATAATGGCGTGTTCGTTGTTTATAATATGGTGTTCGTTGTTTATAATGAGAATGTTCGTTGTTTGTAATAGGGTGTTCGTTGTTTATAATGGGGGTGTTCATTTGTTGTTTTTAATGGAATATTTGTTGTATATAATGGGAGTGTTCGTTGTTTATAATGAGGATGTTCATTGCTTACAATGCGGGTATTCGTTGTTTATAATAGGGTGTTCGTTGTTTGTAATGGGGGTATTCGTGTTTTGTTTATAATGGGGTGTTTGTTGTTTATAATGGAGGTGTTCGTTGTATATAATTGTGTGTTAATTGTTTATAATGGGGTGTTCGTTGTTTATAATAGGGTGTTCGTTTTTTATTATGGGGGTGTTCGTTGTTTATAATGGGGTGTTCGTTGTTTATAATGGGGTGTTCGTTGTTTATAATGGGGTGTTCGTTGTTTATAATGGGGTGTTCGTTGTTTATAATGGGGTGTTCGTTGTTTATAATGGGGTGTTCGTTGTTTATAATGAGGGTGTTCGTTGTTTATAATGGGATGTTCGTTGTTTATAATGGTGTGTTCGTTGTTTATAATGAGGTATTCGTTGTTTATAATGGGGGTATTCGTTGTTTATAAAGGGATGTTCGTTGCTTATAATATGGTGTTCGGTGTTTATAATGGGGTGTTCGTTGTTTATAATGGGGTTTCGTTGTTTATAATGGGATGTTCGTTGTTTATAATGGGGTGTTCGCTGTTTATAACAAGGTTTTCGTTGTTTATAACGCAAGTGTTCGTTATTTATAATTAGGTATTCGTTGTTTATAATAGGGGTGTTCGTTGTTTATAATGGGGCTTTCGTTGTTTATAATGGGATGTTCGTTGTTTATAATGGGGTGTTCGTTGTTTATAACGAGGTGCTCATTTTTTATAATTGGGTGTTAGTTGTTTATAATGGGGGTGTTAGTTGTTTATAATGGGGTGTTCGTTGTTTATAATGGGGTGTTCGTTGTTTATAATGGGGTGTTCGTTGTTTATAATGCGGTGTTCGTTGTTTATAATGGGGTATCGTTGTTTATAATGAGGATGTTCGTTGTTTATAATGGGATGTTCGTTGTTTATAATGAGGGTGTTCGTTATTTATAATGGGGGTGTTCGTTGTTTATAAAGAGATGTTCGTTGTTTATAATGGGGTGTTCGGTGTTTATAATTAGGTATTCGTTGTTTACAATGGGGTGTTCGTTGTTTATAATGTGGTCTTCGTTGTTTATAATGGGATTTTCGTTGTTTATAATGGGGGATTAGTTGTTTAAAATTAGGTATTCGTTGTTTACAATGGGGTGTTCGTGGTTTATAATGGGGTGTTCGCTGTTTATAATGGGATGTTCGTTGTTTATAATGGGGTATTCGTTGTTTATAATGAGGATGTTCGTTGGTTATAATGGGATGTTCGTTGTTTATAATGAGGGTGTTCGTTATTTATAATGGGGGTGTTCGTTGTTTATAAAGGGATGTTCGTTGTTTATAATGGGGTGTTCGGTGTTTATAATAGGGTGTTCGTTGTTTATAATGGGGTGTTCGTTGTTTATAATGAGGATGTTCGTTGTTTATAATGGGATGTTCGTTGTTTATAATGAGGTTGTTCGTTATTTATAATGGGGGTGTTCGTTGTTTATAAAGGGATGTTCGTCGAGTGTTTATAATGTTCGTTGTTTATAATGGTTTTTGTTTATAATGGGACGTTCGTTGTTTATAATGGGATGTTCGTTGTTTATAATGTGGTTTTCGTTGTTTTTAATGGGAGTGTTCGTTGTTTATAATTATGTATTCTTTTTTTATAATGGGGGTGTTCGTTGTTTATAATGGGGTGTTCGTTGTTTTTAATAGGGTGTCGTTGTTTATAATGGGATGTTCGTTGTTTATAATGGGTGTTCGTTTTTTATAATGGGGTTTTCGTTGTTTATAATGGGAGTGTTCGTTGTTTATAATTAGGTATTCTTTTTGTAATGGGGTGTTCGTTGTTTATAACGGGGTGTTCGTTGTTTATAATTAGGTGTTCGTTGTTTATAATGGGGTTTTCGGTGTTTATAATGGGGTTTTCGTTGTTTATAATTAGGGTGTTCGTTTTTTTATAATGGGAGTGTTTGTTGTTTATAATGGGGTGTTTGTTGTTTATAATGGGGTGTTCGTTGTTTATAATGAGATCTTCGTTGTTTATAATGGGGGCGTTCGTTGTTTATAACGGGGTGTTTGTTGTTTATAATGGGGTGTTCGATGTTTATAATGCGGTGTTCGTTGTTTATAATTGGGTCTTCGTTGTTTATAATGGAGTTTTCGTAGTTTATAATGGGGGATTCGTTGTTTATAATTAGGTATTCGTTGTTTACAATGGGGTGTTCGCTGTTTATAATGGGGGTGTTCGTTGTTTATTATTAGGTGTTCGTTGTTTATAATGGGGTTTTCGTTGTTTATAATGAGGGTGTTCATTGTTTATAATGAGGGTGTTCGTTGTTTATAATGGGGGTGTTCGTTGTTTATAATGGGGTGTTCGTTGTTTATAATGGAGTTGTTTGTTGTTTATAATGGGGTGTTCGTTGTTTATAATGGAGTTGTTTGTTGTTTATAATGAGGGTGTTCATTGTTTATAATGGGAGTGTTCGTTGTTTATAATGGGAGTGTTCGTTGTTTATAATGGGAGTGTTCGTTGTTTATAATGGGGGTGTTCTTTGTTTATAATGGGGATGTTCGTTGTTTATAATGGGAGTGTTCGTTGTTTATAATGGGGATGTTCGTTGTTTATAATGGGGGTGTTCGTTGTTTATAATGGAGTTGTTTGTTGTTTATAATGGGGGTGCTCGTTGTTTATAATGGGGGTGTTCGTTGTTTATAATGGGGTGTTCGTTGTTTATAATAGGGGTGTTCTTTGTTTATAATGGGGGTGTTCGTTGTTTATAATGGGAGTGTTCGTTGTTTATAATGGGGGTGTTCGTTGTTTATAATGGGGTGTTCGTTGTTTATAATGGGAGTGTTCGTTGTTTATAATGGGGTGTTCGTTGTTTATAATGGGGGTGTTCGTTGTTTATAATGGGGTGTTCGTTGTTTATAATGGGAGTGTTCGTTGTTTATAATGGGGTGTTCGTTGTTTATAATGGGGGTGTTCGTTGTTTATAATGGGGTGTTCGTTGTTTATAATGGGGGTGTTCGTTGTTTATAATGGGGTTTTCGTTGTTTATAATGAGGGTGTTCATTGTTTATAATGGGGGTGTTCGTTGTTTATAATGGGGGTGTTCGTTGTTTATAATGGGGGTGTTCGTTGTTTATTATTAGGTGTTCGTTGTTTATAATGGGGTTTTCGTTCTTTATAATGAGGGTGTTCATTGTTTATAATGAGGGTGTTCATTGTTTATAAAGGGGGTGTTCGCTGTTTATAATGGGGGTGTTCGTTGTTTATTATTAGGTGTTCGTTGTTTATAATGGGGTTTTCGTTCTTTATAATGAGGGTGTTCATTGTTTATAATGGGGGTGTTCGTTGTTTATAATGGGGGTGTTCGTTGTTTATAATGGGGTGTTCGTTGTTTATAATGGAGTTGTTTGTTGTTTATAATGAGGGTGTTCGTTGTTTATAATGGGGGTGTTCGTTGTTTATAATGGGGGTGTTCGTTGTTTATAATGGAGTTGTTTGTTGTTTATAATGGGGGTGTTCGTTGTTTATAATGGGGATGTTCGTTGTTTATAATGGGAGTGTTCGTTGTTTATAATGGGGATGTTCGTTGTTTATAATGGGGGTGTTCGTTGTTTATAATGGAGTTGTTTGTTGTTTATAATGGGGGTGTTCGTTGTTTATAATGGGGGTGTTCGAAAGTTACTGTTCTAAAATGAAACAAATTTTATACAAAAAAATATCGGAATTTATGTTTGGGTCATTAAGAACAAAAAAAAAAAGAGTTATCGTTTCATTAAGTCCTACAAGAGAGTCATTATGTCTTACATGAAGGTCATTAAGGACTCCACGAGGGTCATTAGGGACTCCACGAGGGTCATTAAGGACTCCACGAGGGGCACTGAAGATTACACCAGAGTAATTAAGTTCTACACGAGGGTCATTAAGGACTCCACGAGGGGCACTGAAGATTACACCAGAGTAATTAACGTCTACCCGAGGGTCATTAAGGACTCCACGAGGGGCACTGAAGATTACACCAGGGTAATTAAGGTCTACACGAGGGTCATTAAGGACTCCACGAGGGGCACTGAAGATTACACCAGAGTAATTAAGGTCTACACGAGGGTCATTAAGGACTCCACGAGGGGCACTGAAGATTACACCAGAGTAATTAAGGTCTACACGAGGGTCATTAAGGACTCCACGAGGGTCATTAAGGACTCCACGAGGGGCACTGAAGATTACACCAGAGTAATTAAGGTCTACACGAGGGTCATTAAGGACTCCACGAGGGGCACTGAAGATTACACCAGGGTAATTAAGGTCTACACGAGGGTCATTAAGGACTCCACGAGGGGCACTGAAGATTACACCAGGGTAATTAAGGTCTACACGAGGGTCATTAAGGACTCCACGAGGGGCACTGAAGATTACACCAGGGTAATTAAGGTCTACACGAGGGTCATTAAGGACTCCACGAGGGGCACTGAAGATTACACCAGGGTAATTAAGGTCTACACGAGGGTCATTAAGGACTCCACGAGGGGCACTGAAGATTACACCAGGGTAATTAAGGTCTACACGAGGGTCATTAAGGACTCCACGAGGGGCACTGAAGATTACACCAGAGTAATTAAGGTCTACACGAGGGTCATTAAGGACTCCACGAGGGGCACTGAAGATTACACCAGGGTAATTAAGGTCTACACGACGATCATTAAGGACTCCACGAGGGGCATTAAAGACTAGTCCAGGGTAATTAAGGTCATTTTACCCTACATGAAGATCATTAAGGACTACCCGAGAGTTATTAACTACCTGAGAATCATTAAGGGCTACACTAGGGTCATTAATGGGATAAACATCTCTTACATTACATGTCCCGTAACTCGATCGTTAGCGCACTCAGCTCACACACCGATGTCCGGAGATCGAATCCCCGGTACGGCTGGAAAACATTAGGGACGTGTTTCTGTAAGACATCTGCCGCCCCTGTTCACCCATCAGTATAAAATGGGTACCTAGGTGTTAATCGACTGGTGTAGGTCGCATCCTGTGACAAAACTGACCTAATTTGCCTGAAATGCTCAGCATAACAAGGGGCTTTCTATATAGTAGTATGTCAGTGATGTCAGCTAGGACTGTATACCTTGTACATGTACTTGTAGAAATAAAGATATTATTATTATTATTATTATTATTATTATTATTATTATAATCATCATTAGTGTTATTTCATTATCACTTTTTACACTATCATCATAGTAACTCCCCTCCTTTATATAAGTCCCCCCTTACAGCAGAACTTTATATAAGTCCCCCCTTACAGCAGAACTTTATATAAGTCTTTACACACTATCATCATAGTCCCCCCTTCCTTATGTACAGCAAAATATAAGTCCCCCCTTACAGCAGAACTTTATATAAGTCCCCCCTTACAGCAGAACTTTATATAAGTCCCCCCTTACAGCAGAACTTTATATAAGTCCCCCCTTACAGCAGAACTTTCCTATATGTTAGTGTTCCTTATATAACAGCATCCATTAACTAGATGTATTTCTGTAACCAAGGTATCATCGTATTACATAACCCCAAACCCTTCTACCACATCGCACGCGAAAGGCATAGTGCAGAGTGCGGCATAAGTTTTTAATGCAGTTTGATATTAGCGGTGGAGATTTTAAGTGAAAGGGAAGAGGCGTTAACAAGTTATCTCATGGAAACTAATATTTCAAATTCTTTAATGAAAACTGACAGATTAGACTACGCAGCCCAACACAAATTAAACTTTTCCATAAAGACCAGCTTTACGAGGCCAAACTGAAGAGGCATTCTGTAGTTATCTCACACGGACCAACCTCCCATAATACACTAAGTTTGAAGCCACTCAGAAGTTGCATTTGCAAGTTATTGAGTTGAACGATAGCAGCCAATCAGATGACGAACTCTTAAAATGATATCTTCAAAGCCGGAATTTCAAATTTCCCAGTTTGCAGTGAAAAAGGCAATTTGGGACCTACACAGTCAAAAATCTTTCTGTATATAGTTTTACAGTCATCACATTATGTCCTTTTATTGATAAAGACACTGGATGGCGAAACGTCTACAAATAAAGATACCCAGATGTTGCACATGAGTTTAATTCTTCAACAGTACCAACAATACCACCAGTCCGATAACATTCTTCTTTGCAAATATACAGGGTCTAAAGCCAGCAACAAACAACAAAATACCTTTCATCCGTGGACTGCTTGCAGAGGCAAAGGCAATGTTCGTGGCTTTCACTGAGACCCACATAAAGGATCACTTGGACAACGAAATATGGATCCCAGGTTACAACCTATACAGATGTGACAGAGTGAACAGGCAAAAGGGGGGGGGGGGGTTGGCCTGTACATTGCAGAGTCACTTGTTTGCACAGAACTGCTTAATGCCTCAAATGATGTAGTGGAAGTTTTAGCAGTAAAGGTCGAGAACCAAAACCTAGTCATTGTGGTAGTCTACAAGCCTCCGGATGCAACATCCCAGCAATTCCAGGAACAGCTGTTAAAAATTGACCACTGTCTGGAAAATCTTCCAGCTCCTGCATCCAACATCTTGCTCCTGGGGGATTTCAACTTAAGGCACCTAAAATGGAGGAATATAGCAAATAATATTGTTGCAGCAATAACACCAGGAGGCAGCTCTGATGAAAACTCACACTCACACGAGCTTTTAAATCTCTGCACAAAATTCAATTTAAACCAGCAAATAATAGAGCCTACTAGACTGGAGAATACACTAGACCTCATCTTCACTAACAATGATGATCTGATAAGAAATGTCACCATATCAAAAACAATATACTCAGATCACAACATAATTGAGGTTCAGACATGTATGCGTGGAGCCCCAGACCGACATAATGAGACTAGTCACGAGGGAGCATTCACCAAATTCAACTTCAATAACAAAAACATAAAGTGGGACCAAGTAAACCAAGTCCTAACCGATATAAGCTGGGAAGATATACTAAGCAACACAGACCCCAACTTATGCCTAGAACAGATTAACTCGGTGGCACTCGATGTATGCACAAGGCTTATTCCTCTAAGAAAAAGGAGGAGTAGATGTAAAATAAAAAGAGACAGGCGCTCCCTTTACAGGCGACGGAAAAGAATAACAGAGCGGCTAAAAGAGGTCAATATATCTGAAATGCGTAGGGAGACACTGGTCAGAGAAATAGCAAGCATCGAACTTAAGCTAAAGGAATCTTATAGGAGTCAGGAATCGCGGGAAGAACTAAAAGCCATAAATGAAATCGAAAGAAACCCAAAGTATTTCTTCTCCTATGCCAAATCAAAATCGAGAACAACGTCCAGTATTGGGCCCCTACTTAAACAAGATGGGTCCTACACAGATGACAGCAAGGAAATGAGTGAGCTACTCAAGTCTCAGTATGACTCAGTTTTTAGCAAGCCGCTAACCAGACTGAGAGTCGAAGATCAAAATGAATTTTTTTATGAGAGAGCCACAAAATTTAATTAACACAAGCCTATCCGATGTTATCCTGACGCCAAATGACTTCGAACAGGCGATAAATGACATGCCCATGCACTCTGCCCCAGGGCCAGACTCATGGAACTCTGTGTTCATCAAGAACTGCAAGAAGCCCCTATCACGAGCCTTTTCCATCCTATGGAGAGGGAGCATGGACACGGGGGTCGTCCCACAGTTACTAAAAACAACAGACATAGCCCCACTCCACAAAGGGGGCAGTAAAGCAACAGCAAAGAACTACAGACCAATAGCACTAACATCCCATATCATAAAAATCTTTGAAAGGGTCCTAAGAAGCAAGATCACCACCCATCTAGAAACCCATCAATTACACAACCCAGGGCAACATGGGTTTAGAACAGGTCGCTCCTGTCTGTCTCAACTATTGGATCACTACGACAAGGTCCTAAATGCACTAGAAGACAAAAAGAATGCAGATGTAATATATACAGACTTTGCAAAAGCCTTCGACAAGTGTGACCATGGCGTAATAGCGCACAAAATGCGTGCTAAAGGAATAACAGGAAAAGTCGGTCGATGGATCTATAATTTCCTCACTAACAGAACACAGAGAGTAGTCGTCAACAGAGTAAAGTCCGAGGCAGCTACGGTGAAAAGCTCTGTTCCACAAGGCACAGTACTCGCTCCCATCTTGTTCCTCATCCTCATATCCGACATAGACAAGGATGTCAGCCACAGCACCGTGTCTTCCTTTGCAGATGACACCCGAATCTGCTTGACAGTGTCTTCCATTGCAGACACTGCAAGGCTCCAGGCGGACATCAACCAAATCTTTCAGTGGGCTGCAGAAAACAATATGAAGTTCAACGATGAGAAATTTCAATTACTCAGATATGGTAAACATGAGGAAATTAAATCTTCATCAGAGTACAAAACAAATTCTGGCCACAAAATAGAGCGAAACACCAACGTCAAAGACCTGGGAGTGATCATGTCGGAGGATCTCACCTTCAAGGACCATAACATTGTATCAATCGCATCTGCTAGAAAAATGACAGGATGGATAATGAGAACCTTCAAAACTAGGGAGGCCAAGCCCATGATGACACTCTTCAGGTCACTTTTTCTATCTAGGCTGGAATATTGCTGCACACTAACAGCACCTTTCAAGGCAGGTGAAATTGCCGACCTAGAAAATGTACAGAGAACCTTCACGGCGCGCATAACGGAGATAAAACACCTCAATTACTGGGAGCGCTTGAGGTTCCTAAACCTGTATTCCCTGGAACGCAGGAGGGAGAGATACATGATTATATACACCTGGAAAATCCTAGAGGGACTAGTACCGAACTTACACACGAAAATCACTCACTACGAAAGCAAAAGACGTGGCAGACGATGCAACATCCCCCCAATGAAAAGCAGGGGTGTCACTAGCACGTTAAGAGACCATACAATAAGTGTCAGGGGCCCGAGACTGTTCAACTGCCTCCCAGCACACATAAGGGGGATTACCAACAGACCCCTGGCAGTCTTCAAGCTGGCACTGGACAAGCACCTAAAGTCAGTTCCTGATCAGCCGGGCTGTGGCTCGTACGTTGGTTTGCGTGCAGCCAGCAGCAACAGCCTGGTTGATTAGGCTCTGATCCACCAGGAGGCCTGGTCACAGACCGGGCCGCGGGGGCGTTGACCCCCGGAACTCTCTCCAGGTAAACTCCAGGTATTGTGTATCATTCATGTACAACACTTGAATATTACTTGCAATGTCGTCAGATTAAGATGCAACTTTTCCGAAGATGTGAAGTTCCACCGCTGAGAGTTTTGCAATTATCCCAGTCATTCCAGGATGCTGGGAATGGCTTCACTAACTTTGATCATAGGGCGCGTGCGCATAACAGTTATTCTTAGAATTTGGGCCTCGTTACCGTACATGAATGTTTAAAATTTGAATGCGGTCGGATGAGGCGTTCTCGAATTATGAGCGAAATAAAATCAGAAAGTAGGAAGGGAAAAAATCAGGTAACCATTTCAATGTATACCATAGAGAATACCTAACAACAGAGTGTTAGACTTGGGTTCTCTCTCTCTCTCTCTCTCTCTCTCTCTCTCTCTCTCTCTCTCTCTCTCTCTCTCTCTCTCTCTCTCTCTCTCTCTCTCTCTCTCTCTCTCTCTCTCTCTCTCTCTCCCTTTCTCTCTTTTTTTAAACAGGGTTTTGCAAGGTTACGTTAAGGGTTCCTAACTTTATTTACAAGCTAAGAGATGTTACGTACATCAACTCATTTAAAACCCTCTTTATTGTTATGAGACATACAGATAGGGAACAGGATGAAGTTGGAGCCATCTGCGGGCCAGCAATTTCATTTGATCAACTGACTTTATTTCGTCAATTGTCTCTCTCTCTCTCTCTCTCTCTCTTAAAATATATTCACTCATGAGCCAGTATTTAAGGGCTGGCCATTGAAGATGGTCCTGGTCTTTAATGGTGTGAAAACTTAATGATGGTTGCTTCCTGGCACGTGTGTGTGTGTACTCACTTATTTGTGGATGCAGGGGTCGAGTCATAGCTCCTGGCTCCGCCTCTTCACTGTTTGCTATTAGGTCCTCTCTCTCCCTGCTCCATGAGCTTCATGAAACCTCGTCTTAAAACTATGTATGGTTCCTGACTCCACTCCCTCGCGTGCAGACACTAGCTATGCTAACTCCCTACACCCTTCCACTCTACATCCTTCTTCTCCCTCCTCCTCTCACCTTCCTCCCTTTCCCCTCTGATGAGAGGTGAGAGTGGGCAGTGTTTGCATAACATTTCTGCACATCCCTTCTGAATATTTACCTCCACAGTCGCTTCCCTGAGTTCCGAAAATACACATGAACTGGCCTACGAGTGTACAGAACACACACACACACACACAAACACACACACACACACACACACACACACACACACACACACACACACACACACACACACACACACACACACATACACACACACACATACACACACACACACACACACACACACACACACATACACACACACACACACACACACACACACACACACACACCACAGAATCTCCCACCAAAAGACTCCACCCGCGACATTCCCAACGCAACTGAGCAACCTATACTACAACCCACTCACTGTTCCCTCTGCCACCAATCCCCATATCACAAACCTCACCCCAACAGCTGTCCCTTATGGGCATTCTGACCCCACCCCCATCAACACAAACCCCACCTACACCACAGCCCCATATAGGCCCCCACCAAGGCTCTCGCTCCCCCAACCCCAATATTCTTGCATGACCACAATGATAGAAAAGAAACTAAAGGTTTGGTACACAAACGCGGATGGAATAATGAATAAACATGAGGAGTGGAATGAAAGAATCAGTGAAAAATCCCCAGACATCATAGCAGTCACAGAAACAAAACTCGCTGAGACAATAACAGACACAATCTTCCCAACAGGATATCAGATCCTGAGGAAAGATAGAAGGAGTAGAGGGGGAGGAGGGGTTGCACTGCTCATAAAACACCGATGGGGATTTGAGGAAATGGAAGGCATGGACATGATTGGAGAAAGAGACTACATTGTAGGTACAATTCAGTCCGGAGAACATAAAGTAGTCATTGGAGTGATGTATAACCCACCACAGAACTGCAGGAGGCCAAGAGAGGAGTACGAAGAAAACAACAGGGTGATGGTGGACACACTGGCTGAGGTGGCAAGAAGAGCTCACTCGAGCAGAGCAAAGTTACTGGTAATGGACGATTTCAACCACAGGGAGATCGACTGGGAAAACCTGGAGCCACATGGGGGTCCCGAAACATGGAGAGCCAAGATGATGGATGTGGTACTTGAAAACCTCATGCATCAACATGTCAGGGACACATCCAGAGAGAGAGGGGAGGATGAGCCAGCAAGACTGGATCTTGTGTTCACCCTGAGCAGTTCAGACATTGAGGACATCACTTATGAGAGGCCCCTTGGAGCTAGCGATCATGTGGTTCTGAGTTTTGACTATATAGTAGAGTTACAAGTGGAGAAGGTAACAGGAACTGAAGGGGACAGGCCAAACTATAAAAGGGGGGACTACACAGGTATGAGAAACTTCCTGCAGGAGGTTCAGTGGGACAGAGAAATGGTAGGAAAATCAGTAAACGAGATGATGGAATATGTGGCAACAAAGTGCAAGGAGGCAGAGGAAAGTTTTGTTCCCAAGGGAAACGGAAATAATAGGAAGACCAAAACGAGTCCTTGGTTTACCCGAAGGTGTAGGGAGGCAAAAACTAAGTGCAACAGAGAATGGAAAAGGTACAGGAGGCATAGGACCCAGGAAAACAAGGAGATTAGTAGAAGAGCCAGAAACGAGTATGCACAGATAAGGAGGGAGGCCCAGCGACAGTATGAAAACGACATAGCATCGAAAGTCAAATCTGACCCGAAACTGCTGTATAGCCACATTAGGAGGAAGACAACAATCAAGGACCAGGTGATAAGGCTGAGGAAAGAAGGTGGAGAACTCACAAGAAACGATCAAGAGGTATGTGAGGAGCTCAACACGAGATTTAAGGAAGTATTTACAGTAGAGACAGGAAGGACTCTGGGGGGACAGACCAGATGGAGACGCCAGCAAGGAATACACCAACAAGTGTTGGACGACATACATACGGATGAGGAGGAGGTGAAGAAACTGCTAAGGGACATCGATACCTCAAAGGCAATGGGACCAGACAACATCTCCCCGTGGGTCCTTAGAGAGGGAGCAGATATGTTGTGCGTGCCACTTACCACAATCTTCAACACATCCCTGGAAACTGGGCAACTACCTGAGGTATGGAAGACGGCAAATGTAGTTCCCATTTTTAAAAAAGGAGACAGAAAAGAGGCACTAAACTATAGACCTGTGTCATTGACGTGTATAGTATGCAAAATGATGGAGAAGATTATCAGGAGGAGAGTGGTGGAGCACCTGGAACGGAACAGGAGTATAAATGCCAACCAGCACGGATTCACGGAAGGCAAATCCTGTGTCACAAACCTTCTGGAGTTTTATGATAAAATAACAGAATTAAGACAAGAGAGAGAGGGGTGGGTTGACTGCATCTTCTTGGACTGCAAGAAGGCCTTTGACACAGTTCCTCACAAGAGATTAGTGCAGAAGCTAGAGCATCAGGCGCATATAACAGGAAGGGCACTGCAATGGATCAGAGAATACCTGACAGGGAGGCAACAACGAGTCATGGTACGTAATGATGTATCACAGTGGGCACCTGTGACGAGCGGGGTCCCACAGGGGTCGGTCCTAGGACCAGTGCTATTTTTGGTATATGTGAACGACATGACGGAAGGGTTAGACTCAGAAGTGTCCCTGTTTGCAGATGATGTGAAGTTAATGAGGAGAATTAAATCTGATGAGGACCAGGCAGGACTTCAAAGAGACCTGGAGAGACTGGACACCTGGTCCAGCAAATGGCTTCTCGAATTTAATCCTGCCAAATGCAAAGTCATGAAGATGGGGGAGGGGCACAGAAGACCACAGACAGAGTATAGGCTAGGTGGCCAAAGACTGCAAACCTCACTCAAGGAGAAAGATCTTGAGGTGAGTATAACACCGAGCATGTCTCCGGAAGCACACATCAATCAGATAACTGCTGCAGCATATGGGCGCCTGGCAAACCTGAGAACAGCATTCCGATACCTTAGTAAGGAATCATTCAAGACACTGTACACCGTGTATGTCAGGCCCATACTGGAGTATGCAGCACCTGTTTGGAACCCGCACTTGATAAAGCACGTCAAGAAACTAGAGAAAGTACAAAGGTTTGCGACAAGGTTAGTTCCAGAGCTAAGGGGAATGTCCTATGAGGAAAGATTAAGGGAAATCGGCCTGACCACACTGGAGGACAGGAGGGTCAGGGGAGACATGATAACGACATATAAAATACTGCATGGAATAGACAAGGTGGACAAAGACAGGATGTTCCAGGGAGGGGACACAGAAACAAGAGGCCACAATTGGAAGTTGAAGACACAAATGAGTCAGAGAGATAGTAGGAAGTATTTCTTCAGTCATAGAGTTGTAAGGCAGTGGAATAGCCTAGAAAATGACGTAGTGGAGGCAGGAACCATACACAGTTTTAAGACGAGGTTTGATAAAGCTCATGGAGCGGGGAGAGAGAGGGCCTAGTAGCAACCGGTGAAGAGGCGGGGCCAGGAGCTAGGACTCGACCCCTGCAACCACAAATAGGTGAGTACAAATAGGTGAGTACACACACACACATACACACACACACACACACACACACACACACACACACACACACACACACACACTCACACACACACACACATACACACATGCAGGGCAAAGCTCCTGATCATGAGTGACTTTAACCACAAGGAGATCGATTGGGAGAACTTGGAGCCATATGGGGGCCAAGATACAAGGAAGGCTATGATGGTGGAGGTGGTACTGGAAAACGTCATGTACCAACACGTAAGGGACACTACAAGAGAGAGAGAGGAGAGGATGAACCAGCAAGACTGGACTTAGTATTCACATTGAGTAGTGCAGATATTGAGGACATCATATATGAAAGACCCCTTGGGGCCAGCGATCATGTGGTTTTAAGCTTCGAATACACAGTAGAGCTACAAGTGGAGGGGGAAGCAGGAAGGCCAGGACGAATGAAGCCAAACTACAAGAAAGGGGACTACACGGGAATGAGGAACTTCCTGAACGGGGTTCAGTCGGACAGAGAACTGGCAGGGAAGCCAGTTAATGAGATGATGGAATATGTAGCAACAATGTGCAAGGAGGCTGAGGAGAGGTTTGTATACAAGGGTAACAGGAATAATGAAAAAGCCAGGATGAGCCCATGGTTCACCCGAAGGTGCAGGGAGGCATAAACCAAGTGTGCTAGGGAATGGAAGAAATATAGAAGGCAAAGGACCCAGGAGAATAAGGAGAGCAGTCGTAGAGCCAGAAACAAATATGCACAGATAAGAAGGGAGGCCCAACGACAATATGAAAACGACATAGCAGTGTGAGGGAAAAGTTTAACAGATAGGAGTAGCGAGTGAGTATATGGTAACAATAGTTTGATTGCCGGCTGCTTGTTAAGGTAAGGTCAGTCTCGCTCCCGCTATCCCCTCCCCCCCTTTTTCCCCACCCCGAAAGGTGACGTGTGGGGCTCTGACCAAACAGTAATCACTCGACTCACAGCTCCCAGCACAACTATAAGTAAAAGCCTCTGCTCCTATTCTAGTGGATATTGGTTGAAAGCTTCACTTTTGACCAATAATAAACTTAGTCCTTTCAGTTTTAAGCTCCACATGAGACTTATCGATAATCACCACCTTTTTTAGTATCTTGCACTTATCATGGAGAGTGATTTCTTAAGCAGTGGGTAACCTGTCTCTCTTTCCAGCTTGGATGACAGATCGGGTCACCTGCCAACCAACGAGAAGTGTTGAAGGAGACGGACTGAAACCGGTCTTGGGACGTCACCTTATAATCTACCTACCTGATTAATTGTACAGGACACAACCCCTCATCTTTGTAGTGGTAAAGAACCTGCGTTCCTGTCATCTGGACTGACTATTCAAGGCTATAGACTCTGTGAAGAACTAGTCGTTGGGTTGTCACCAACACCTGTGACCCCCCCCACATCATCAGCAACGGCTACAATTTCTACAAGACAGTGTCAACCTCAACCAGACACCCCAGTATAACTGTACATATTAGCATTGAATTCAAATGTCATTTTTCCATTTCATTTTTCATTTTTCTGTCAAATAGGATACACCTTCATTTTTTCAATGTTTTATCTTTGCATTAATAAATAATAAAGTGTTTATCTTTGTGAATTATTATTTCTTTTTCTATTCATTAATTTTCCTGAGGAGGAGCCAGCCTTGGTAATACTGTCTGAAGTTGTTACAGGGCTGAGTAAGCCTTCACAAGTGGCGACCTTGCCAGGATCAACTCGACTGAATCAAGATTCAGCTCCATCTCGAATCTACCATTGGAACTTCAACGCCGCATACCACAGACGGCTACCACCAGCCCTAAGTAATCATTCTCTATGGTAGGACTACAGTACAGGTATTTAAAAGATTTGGTGATTGTTATAGTCTCAATTTATTGTAAGTCAAGTCAAGGCAGGATATACTAGTTAATTCTGTCGCCTTTATTCTTGAGCTTGAAACGATTTGGAGGAATAGACTCTAGGGATCCGAGATTTTCCAGTGACAAGTTGTTTAATTGAGCTCTTTATTATATCAAGGGAACTGTCGTAGGATACTCTTGATTTGTTGGTGAGAAGATTGGATGGTCAAGGGACCCCATTCTACTTACTGTTTGCTCGGAGCCGGCATAGAACCCTCCGTTTTCATTCACACATACTGTTTAATCGAAGCAGGGACCGAACCCTCCAATTTATTTACAGTTTGAGCGGAGCAGGAATTGAACCCTCCGTTTTCTTTGATATATCCGTTTCATTTTCCCCTGGTAGTTTAAGTTATTCTTGAAAGTATGGAGGAATACCAGTTTTGGATGAACGCTGGAAGTAAGTTAGGAATAACGGGGAAAAATTTAGAAGCTTTCATTAGTGCTAAGATCCAGGAAAGAATAGAAAAGGAAAGAATTGAGAGAGAAGAAAGACAGAAAGAGAAAGAGAGGAGAAAAAGGAGAGAGAGAGAATTGAAAGAGAGGAGAAAAAGGAGAGAGATCGAATTGAAAGAGAGAACCAAGAAAGGCAGTTAGAAAGAGAAAGAGAGGAGAAAAAGGAGAGAGAATCGAAAGAGAGGATGAAAAGGAGGGAAATTAAATTGAAAGAGAAAATCAAGAAAGAGAAAGAGAGGAGAAAAAGGAGCGTGATAGACTTGACCGTGAGGAGAGAGCTAGAGTACGTGAGGAACAAGCTAAAATACGTGAGGAACAAGTTGGGTTAAGAGAACTTGAGGAAAGAGCAAAGGATAGAGAAGTTGAGGAAAGAGCTAGAGAACGTGAGGAAGAGCTAGAGAACATGGGTTAAGAGAAAGAGAAAAAGATCGCGAGGTAGAGAAATCTCGCCTTGAATTATAGAATAAAAAGTTAACTTTTACACAACAACAATTAGAGGAAGGAGTAATTGAACCTCATGCAACTAGTGCACATATTCCAACACCTAATTTAGCTCCCTTCACAGAGGGTGAAGACATTACTTCATACATTATCAGGTTTGAAAATACCGCTACCCTCTGTAAATGGCCTGCTGACACCTGGGCTACCAGGTTAGGAATGTTATTTTCTGGTACAGCTTTGAATATCTATGCAACTTTGTCGCAGGATATCTTATGTAATTATAACCTACTGAAGAAGGCAATCCTTAAAGCATATCAAAAAACACAAATTCTTATAGGAAATATTTCAGGTATGCCACCTTACAGCCTGGCCAAAACTTTCAGCAGTTACAGGTAACACTCGTTTGTTCGACTTTTGGATAGAGAGTTCAGGAACTGATCGCAGTTATGAATCTCTTAGAGACTTCATGGTTGCTGACCAGTTCCTGACAGCTCTTCCCCACCAGATACGAACATTCATTAGAGAACGTAACCTGATTAAAGCTGAGAAAGTTGCTGAGGCTGCTGACATGTATGCTGAGGCTCACAATTCCTATAAAGACCTAAATGGATCGAACCCTAAGGGCAAGGGTTCACCAGATCAAAAGAAAACAAAGCCTCTAATAGAAAGCAAACTTAGCTCTTTTATTCCTGTTTGTCATTTATGTGGTGTTAAGGGACATAAACGTCCCGATTGTCCTTCTAAGAAGGTCCAAAAAGTTGGAAGATGTTTTAAAGACTGTAATGACCAAGCACCCTTCTGTTCAGGAACAGTTAATGGACTTAATGTATCTACCATTTTACGAGACACTGGATGCACATGTATAGTCATTTCTGATAAGCTGTTCCCTAACCTTAAAGAAACTCATTCCTTTGCTATACTTTCAGACTACTTGGGCCGTACAGACACTTTTCCTACCATCCGTTGTTACATTAGGTCTAAATGGTTCACAGGTTGGTCTGAAGCCGTACTAGCTCCCATCACTTCTTGCTCCGTACTTATAGGTAATGTAAAAGGTGCCATTCTTCCTTCTGAGGTTAACCTTTCATCACCAAAGAAGGATATAAGTGTTTCAGATCCTCTTCCTGTGGAGTCAGAAAAGCCCCTCGAAAGTTCAGATGAGGCAATGTCTCGGGATATTCATGTGGGGTTAGAAACGAGTGACACTACTCTCGAAAGCGAGATAGTAGAATCACCGGTTCACTTGTTAGATGAAAGTGAGGATATCACCTCTGATACTATAAATGTCTTGACTAGGGCTCAGAAACAAAGCCCAGGCTTCTCCTACTGTCCATCCTTTGATTTTCTTTGACTTTAAGCCTTTAGATATATCGAAGGACTCCTTTGTCAATTTCCAACGTAATTGCCCTTCTCTTCAGAATTGCCATAATGCCGCTAAACAAAATCAAGTTATCCAAAGGAAAAACTTTTCATATAAATTTGAATATATAAAAGGTATCTTGTATAAATCAGTATTCAAATTAAATTCAGATGAGATAGACTATTCCATCTTAGTTGTTCCAAGTCAATGCAGAGAGACTGTTCTTAAAATGGCTAATGACCTGCCAGTGGCCGGACATTTCTCGCACCGTAAAACCTTAAATAAAATTAGGGAAACCTATTTTTGGCCCAAAATGTCTTCAGATATCACTACCTATTGTAGATCTTGTAGAGTTTGCCAACTGTTATCCTCCCGAGGTACCAGGTGAGTACCTATGGTCAAAATGCCAATCTTTACGGTACCGTTTGAAAGAGTAGCTATTGACATCGTTGGTCCTTTATCTCCACTTTCATCTGGGGACATAGATATATATTAACATTAGTTGATTATACTTCAAGTTTCCCTGAAGCCGTACCCTTAAGGCCTCTAAAGTCAATAGCAAGTCTATATGAATTATCCTCCTTCTTAACCATGATTACTGGTGAGCAATATGCAGATACTGAAGGTTCAATGATCTTTAGTTTTAATAATTTGTCTACCTCTCGGTCAAATGCATCCCTAAGGTGAACTGGGTATAATTTCCGTTTGATAGGATTGTCCGTGACTAGTCAATTTTATGGACTACCGTGGAGGTGACACCTGAAATATCAGTAAAAACGTCTGAGAAGTTACTCACACATTGAAGTAGTTCATGTTTCTTATGGTCATCCAAAGACTCATTAATATTAATATTTGTTGCACCCGAATGGTCAAGAGTCACCAAGTCATGTAGTTCTCTGTCATAGTCTATGTTAGAGGTGTCAATTACGCACACCTTACACTCCTCAGTTGTCGTATCAAGTTTGTGTGGAGAAACTAAATCAAACCTATTCAGGCAGTTAACCGAATTTCTTCGGTAATATTTCTTAAGGATGTTGATATGATAAAGCTTAGGTTTCCCCTTGACTTCTATGAGGTAGTCAACCTTCCCACAAATTTTTAATACCTTATATGGACCTTTCCATGCTACTAATAATTTATTTGACTTGATAGGCAAAAGTACCAGAACTTCATCCCCTACTTTAAAACTTCTCTGACTTTTGGAATCAAAATAGGTTTTGTAATGGTCCATTGACAAGCTTAAGTTCAAGGTCAAGGAGAAACTGATAAGAAGACTGAACCTCAGCATTCACGTCCTCATTAGTCCACAAGTCATGAAGGATGGACAATGGACCTCTGGCCTGTTTACCATAGAGAAGTTCAAAAGGTGAAAACCCCAAAGAGTCACTGGGAACTTCCCTCATGGCAAACAAAGCACAGGGTAGGTAACGATGCCACTCCTTAGGTTTAAGGGAGCAAAGTTTCCGTAAAATGGACTTGAGAACCGAATGCTGGCGCTCAATCCTCCCATTACAGCTGGGATGATAGGGTGTGGTGAAGAGAGGCTTCACTCCCAGAAGTTGATAGAGATGTTGCATTAAGTCAGATGTGAATTGTGTCACACGGTCAGACAAAATTTCTCTAGGAATGCCCACTCTGGAGAAGATGGACAAAAGGGCTTCAGCCACCTCTGTAGTAGTTATGGTCTTTAATGCTATAACTCGGTGGGATGCTGAGCCTATGCCCTTAATAGATAGCGATCTACACAAATTTTATGACTCTTCCTTCTTTTCAGAGATTGATATTGCACAGGCATATCATCAAGTAATGTTAGATCCTTCTTCTAAGCAGTACACCTCTTTTCCTACCCACCAAGGACTGATGCAGTATAGAACTATGCCTTCGGTTTGGTAACTGCCTGTGCTACCTACGTGAGACTGATGAGAAAGGTCTTGGGTAATATGCCAAATGTTTCAGTTTATTTTGATAACATTTACGTAATGACATCGACGTGGAGTAAGCATATCCAAACATTAACATCAGTTTTGCATAGGTTACGCTCACATGGCCTCACTGCCAAGCCAAAGAAATGCTTCCTTGGGTATAACAAGATTAGATATCTCGGACTGATACTTTCTAATAACTTTTTGCAGTCTCTCCCCAGTAAGATCGAAGCTTTATTAGAGTTTAAATTCCCCAAAACCAAGAAGCTCATGCGTAGCTTTCTTGATTCTGTAAATTTTTATGCACGGTTTATCCCGAACCTTACTGATCTTACAGGCGTCTTATCCGACTTCCTTAAAAAGTCTGTGAAGGAACCTCTTGAACTTTCCGACGTAGATCGAGAAAAGTTTAATGAGATTAAGAATATCTTCTAAGAAGACCCTATACTTAAGATCCCAGATATTAACAAAACTTTTGTTTAAGAACTGATGCCTCTAATACTTTCTTAGGTGCAGTGTTACTACAATACCATGATGGTACTCCCTTCCCTGTATGCTTCCTAAGCAAGAAACTCCTTCCTGCAGAAACGAGATACTCCACCATAGAAAAGGAATGTTTGGCCCTTGTTTGGGGTATCTCCAAGCTTAAATTTTATTTATTGGGAAAAGAATTCATTTTAGAGACAGATCACAAACATTTGATATACCTAGAAACTTTTAAGGGAACCAACAGTCGCCTCTTGAGGTGGACAGTGGCACTCCAAGCTTTTAAGTTTCATATTGTGTATATCAATGGTTCATCCAATTATTTCTCTGACTGGTTAAGTCGTGACAGTCAGTAGAAGATTTGGTGTCTTACACGACTTCCACGTGTTAGAACTTTCTCCTCGCCTATTCTTCTTATACTCCTTGACTATAAGTCTTGGTATGGGGGAGTGTGAGGGAAAAGTTTAACAGATAGGAGTAGCGAGCGAGTATATGGTAATGATAGTTTGATTGCCGGCTGCTTGTTAAGGTAGGGTCAGTCTCGCTCCCGCTATCCCCTCCCCCCCTTTTTCCCCACCCCAAAAGGTGACGTGTGGGGCTCCGGCCAAACAGTAATCACTCAGACTCACAGCTCCCAGCACAACTATAAGTAAAAGCCTCTGCTCCTATTCTAGTGGATATTGGTTGAAAGCTTCACTTTTGACCAATAATAAACTTTGTCCTTTCAGTTTTAAGCTCCACATAAGACTTTTCGATAATCACCACCTTTTTTAGTATCTTGCACTTATCATGGAGAGTGATTTCTTAAGCAGTGGGTAACCTGTCTCTCTTTCCAGCTTGGAATGACAGATCAGGTCACCTGCCAACCAACGAGAAGTGTTGAAGGAGACGGACTGAAACCGGTCTTGGGACGTCACCTTATAATCTACCTACCTGATTAATTGTACAGGACACAACCCCTCATCTTTGTAGTGGTAAAGAACCTGAGTTCCTGTCATCTGGACTGACTATTCAAGGCTATAGACTCTGTGAAGAACTAGTCGTTGGGTTGTCACCAACACCTGTGACCCCCCCCCACATCATCATCAACGGCTACAATTTCTACAAGACAGTGTCAACATCAACCAGACACCCCAGTATAACTGTACATATTAGCGTTGAATTCAAATGTCATTTTTCCATTTCATTTTTCATTTTTCTGTCAAATAGGATACACCTTCATTTTTTCAATGTTTTATCTTTGCATTAATAAATAATAAAGTGTTTATCTTTGTGAATCATTATTTCTTTTTTTATTCATTAATTTTCCTGAGGAGGAGCCAGCCTTGGTAATACTGTCCGAAATTGTTACAGGGCTGAGTAAGCCTTCACAAGCAGCGAAAGCAAAATCTGACCCGAAACTGTTGTACAGCCACATCAGGAGGAAAACAACAGTCAAGGACCAGGTAATCAGGCTAAGGAAGGAAGGTGGAGAGACAACAAGAAATGACCGTGAAGTATGTGAGGAACTCAACAAGAGATTCAAAGAAGTGTTCACAGAGGAGACAGAAGGGGCTCCAGAAAGACGGAGAGGTGGGGTGCACCACCAAGTGCTGGACACAGTACACACAACCGAGGAAGAAGTGAAGAGGCTTCTGAGTGAGCTAGATACCTCAAAGGCAATATGGCTGGATAACATCTCTCCATGGGTCCTGAGAGAGGGAGCAGAGGCGCTAAGTGTACCCCTAACAACAATATTCAATACATCTATCGAAACAGGGAGATTGCCTGAGGCATGGAAGACAGCAAATGTAGTCCCAATCTTTAAAAAAAGACAGACATGAAGCACTAAACTACAGACCAGTGTCACTGATATGTATAGTATGCAAAGTCATGGAGAAGATTGTCAGGAGAAGAGTGGTGGAACACCTAGAAAGGAATGATCTCATCAACAGCAGCCAACATGGTTTCAGGGACGGGAAATCCTGTATCATAAACCTACTGGAGTTCTATGACATGGTGACCGAAGTAAGACAAAAGAGAGAGGGGTGGGTGGATTGCATTTTCTTGGACTGCAAGAAGGCGTTTGACACAGTTCCATACAAGAGATTAGTGCAAAAACTGGAGGACAAAGCAGGGATAACAGTGAAGGCACTACAATGGATCAGGGAATACTTGTCAGGAAGACAGCAGCGAGTCATGGTATGTGGCGAGGTGTCAGAGTGGGCACCTGTGACCAGCGGGGTCCCACAGGGGTCAGTCCTAGGACCAGTGCTGTTTCTGGTATTTGTGAACGACATGACGGAAGGAATAGACTCCGTGGTGTCCCTGTTTGCAGATGACGTGAAGTTGATGAGAAGAATTCATTCGATCGAAGACCAGGCAGAACTACAAAGGGATCTGGACAGGCTGCAGACCTGGTCCAGCAATTGGCTCCTGGAGTTCATTCCCGCCAAGTGCAAAGCCATGAAGATTGGGGAAGGGCAAACAAGACCGCAGACGGGGTACAGTCTAGGGGGCCAGAGACTACAAACCTCACTCAAGGGAAAAGATCTTGGGGTGAGTATAACACCAGGCACATCTCCTGAAGCGCACATCAACCAAATAACTGCTGCAGCATATGGGCACCTAGCAAACCTCAGAACAGCATTCCGACATCTTAATAAGGAATCGTTCAGAACCCTGTACACCGTGTACGTTAGGCCCATATTGGAGTATGCAGCACCAGTTTGGAACCCACACATAGCCAAGCATGTAAAGAAACAAGAGAAAGGGCAAAGGTTTGCAACAAGACTAGTCCCAGAGCTAAGAGATATGTCCTACGAGGAGAGGTTAAGGGAAATCAACCTGACGACACTGGAGGACAGGAGAGATAGGGGGGACATGATAACGACATAGAAAATACTGAGATGAATTGACAAGGTGGACAAAGACAGGATGTTCCAGAGATTGGACATAGTAACAAGGGGACACAGTTGGAAGTTGAAGACACAGATGAATCACAGGGATGTTAGGAAGTATTTCTGCAGCCACAGAGTAGTCAGGAAGTGGAATAGTTTGGGAAGCGATGTAGTGGAGGCAGGATCCATACATAGCTGTAAGCAGAGGTTTGATAAAGCTCACGGTTCAGGGAGAGTGACCTAGTAGCGACCAGTGAAGTGGGGGGGCCAGGATCTTGGAATCGACCCCTGCAA
>NC_091322.1:15535741-15544045 GCF_038502225.1 Cherax quadricarinatus
GAGTTTAGCATGAGAATGGAAGAGAGGATAGATACAGAAAGCAAGAAGTGGGAGATGCAAGTCACAGCAGCAGAGGCTAAGGTACAGGGATTAGAAGAAGAACTGAAAAATCTGAAACAGCCTAAAGAACTAAAGAACAATTTGGGAATGACATCAGAGACTGCTACCTCAGTCACAAGCAAGGGGGCTGTAGGGAACGAAGTAGTGAAAATGTATGCAGAGGCTCTATCAGACCATCATGGAGCCCAAGAAAAAGAGAGAATCACATCAGGAGCAATCAAGGGGACTGTAGAAAAGGAAAGAGCTAAGCTACATGTGGAGGCCCTAACAGACCACAGGAGGGCCCAAGGAAAGCTGAGAAGGAAAAATCTCAGGCTACTGGGCCCAAGAACAAAAGAGAGTGAAGAAACTAAAGAAAGGAAAGCTGCAATAGAGGCAACTAAATCGAATCAGAGGATACACAGGGATATGCAGTGGGAGAATGAAAGAGAGAGGTCAGTCTTTGTTTATGGGCTCCAGGAAGCTGAAAGGGATACTTACGAAGCAAGAAGACAAAGGGAGAAAAACGCGATCGAAAGCATAAAAGCAACAGGAGAAGATGACATGACCCAACTGACAAATTTTCAGAGAATAGGGGGTTTGCAAGAACAAGAGCCAGTCAAAGTGACTTTCAAGGCAGAATCGATTTAAAACAGGATCCTACAGGAGAAAGCAAGTCTAAGGGACATGCCAACATACCACTTGGTGTATCTTGACCATGACAGAGCAAGAGAAGAAAGGCAGAAATTAAGAGAGATGGTACAAAGACGAAAGGAGGAAAGAGAGGTGAAGATGGACAGGAGAACCCAGACTCAGGAGGAAAATCAAACACAGCCTCCCTTACAACCACCTACAGAAGCTCCTCAACCAGGACAACACCAATGCAACCAAACATTCTAACCGAAAGCACTCATGCCATATCTAGTGCCCCCACCCACCTCATTACAAACTCCACCCTCACAGCAACCACCCCAACGTACCCTCCAGACACAGTTTTAGAAAAGAAGTTGAAGGTTTGGTATACAAATGCAGACAGAATAACAAATAAGTGCAAGGAGTGGCATGAAAGAATCAAAGAGACATTCACAGACATAATAGCACTCACAGAAACGAAACTCACCAGGATGATAACATGCAATCTGTCCACCCAGATATCAAATCCTCAGGAAAGATAAAGGGAGGAGAGGGGGAGGAGGAGTTGCACTGCTCGTTAAAAACCGGTGGGGATTTAAGGAAATGGAAGGAATGGATGGAATGTACTAAAGGGACTACTTAGAAAGACCATTCCAGTCTGAGGGCCATAAGGTGGTAATTGCAGTACTGTACAACCCGCCACAGAACTGCAGGAGGCCAAGAGAAGAATACAACGAAAGCAACAGAGCAATAGTTCACACACTAGCCGAGGTGGCCAGAAGAGCTCATACGAGGGGAGCAAAGGTACTAGTTATGAGTGATTTCAATCACAAGGAGATTGACTGGGAAAACCTGGAGCCCCATGGGGGTCCCAAAACATGGAGAGCCAAGATGATGGATGTGGTACTGGAAAACCTCATGCATCAACATGTTAGAGACACTACCAGAGAGAGAGAGGTGAGGATGATCCATCAAGACTGGACTTTGTATTCACCTTGAGTAGATCGGACATCAATGACATCACATATGAAAGGTCCCGTGGAGCTAGTGATCATGTCTTTCTATGCTTTGATTACATAGTTGAGCTACATGTGGAGAGAGCAGCAGGAATAGGACGTTAGTTAGTTTAATATGTTTATTATGCACCCCATACCCATCCTGTGGGAGGTAGTCAAAAGGTTACAGAGGTACATAATTGGTCCAGGGACTGGACTCCAAAGTTTTGATAGCTGAGCAAGTTACAGAGGTAATGAATTCACAGTTTACAAAGGTAATGAACTCACAATTTACAAAGGTAATGAACTCCGGGTAGGTTTAGTCACAATCATGACAAGTTACAAAGGTATTTACAGATTACAGAGGTACACAATGGGTCCAGGGACTGGGCTCCCAAAGTTGTGATGGCTGAACTAGGTACAAGGTAACGAACTCACAAGTTACAAAGGTAATGAACTCACAAGTTACAAAGGTAATGAATTCTGTAAGAATGGTTACTTACGTTTATACATGACTACAATCATGAACAAATTATAGTGTAATGAGCAATTCACACTTCCACACCCGGTCACAACTGTACAACTGTAGTGAGTTATTGGTGCAAATATTGATTGTTGAGACACACACACACACACACACACACACACACACACACACACACACACACACACACACACACACACACACACATACACAAACTCATACACACACACGCACACACACTCATACACACACACACACACACTCATACACACACACACTCATACACGCACACACACTCATATACACTCATACACATACACACGCACACACAAACACACACACAAACACACACACACACACACACACACACACACACACACACACACACACACACACACACACGGGAACCATACATAGTTTTAAGGCGAGGTATGATAGAGCTCATGGAGCAGGGAGAGAGAGGACCTAGTAGCAATCAGCGAAGAGGCGGGGCCAGGAGCTGTGAATCGACCCCTGCAACCACAAATAGGTGAGTACAAATAGGTGAGTACACAGGAGCTTGGACTCGACCCCTGCAATCTCAACTAGGTGAGTGCACACACATACACACACACACACACACACACACACACACACACACACACACACACACACACACACACACACACACACACACACACACACACACACACACACACACATGCACACATGTGGTAATGCTTTATTTAGAGCTAGCAAAGTCAGGGTATTTCTCCAGAATGGTCTGCAATATACCACTGTGGATAAAATACTTTGCCATTTCTTGAACATTTATGAGTGAGTTGTTTCTAAATTCATTAATGTGATCACACTCCAGTACATAATGACGCAGGGTGTGACAATAGTCCATCTGGCAAAGTTTACATTTCGTTTGGTCTACATCTGGTGGTGGTGATTTAACCTGCCAAAGATACTTGTAACCCAGCCGGAGCCGGGCAGTAGTGACATCCAAGAGTCTGCTTATTTTGTTGGATGCACCATAGACATGTGGCTCCTCCTGCATGATAGAATGATGATAGATGGACTCACTGGTGTCAATCTCCCTGAGCCTTAAGTCCATAAAATTCAGTTGAAGTTCTTTTCGTATTATTGTTCTCAAACTACTACCTGACAAGCCAAGATTGTAATCTACTCCCTCTTTGAAAGCATACAGCTTAGCCAATTTATCAGTTCTATCATGCATCTGAAGACCAATGTGAGATGGAATCCACAGCATGTGCACTCTGACTCCACTGTCCACAATCCTACCATACCTGTGTCTGGCTTCTGACACAAGCATGCAACAATTTATGCTTAATGAGTTGACAGCATTTATGGATGACAGAGAATCAGTTACAATTAAACTGTCAATCTTTGATACATAGATGCATTTCAGTGCAAGGAGTATGGCAAACAGTTCTGTCTGAAGGGTAGCGGCCCAATTATTGATGCGTGCTCCAATTTCTTTAAGAGAGCCATCACTCTGTACGACAACAGCAGCACTACCAGCTGCACCAGTGGATTGGTGAACAGAACCATCAGCGTAAATAATTTGCGAGAGTGTGCTGTGTGACTAAGTTATCAATACAGCTTAAGGCCTCATGTTTGGCTTCAAGGCGAAGTTTTGGTTGTGATTTAAGAAGTAGTTTGGGGGGAAATGGAGGAATGGTAGTTTGGAATGGGGTAATATTCCATGGAGCGGAGAAGTGCCGCTGTTGCCTTACTTGACATAGATCATGTATCTGATTCATGCAGAGGTCGGTTCCAGTTTTTTCGATCCATCTGGAGGAGTGTTCACCAGTGCTGAGGAAAGTTTGGAGGGCTTCTGTGCAGGGGTTTGAATGAGCTTGCCTGAGCATATTAACCCCAATTAGGATATTTCTTTCAGTAACACGATCTCTGATGCTTGGAATATCAAGTTCTTTTTGCATATTTAAAATTTTGGCAGTACGAGGGCATCCTAAAATGATCCTCATTGCTTCGTTCTGCAGTTTTTCCAGCCCTCCAAGCATCCAGTCAGACACAAGAGCAAGTAATGGCGCAGCATAATCAACCAATGATCTAATATAAGCAAGATACATCATTTTCACAATTTTAACATTAGCACCATACCTGGGGTGAAGCCCTGCCACAACTCTAAGTGCTCTTAGTCGTTCTTTGTATTGGCGACAAAGTCTTGTTACAACAGGTCCAAGTAGTGGAAACTCAAAACCTAGATACCTGTATCTGCTTACATATTCTAGAAGAGACCCATCATGCAATTGGATCTGACAAACTGTGCCTCTCTGTCGAGGAGGACGCCTATTGAGTATCTTTGTTTTATCAGTAGAGATTATCAACCCCAGGTCCTGACACGAGGCTAGTACATGATTAAGAATGTTTTGGGTGTTGGAGAATCCGGTGGTGTGAATCATTATATCATCAGCAAAACTAATCACATAATGATGGGGCTGACTAGGCATAGCATTAAGTAATGCATTAATTAGAATATTGAACAGTGTGGGACTGAGCACACCTCCCTGTGGGGTTCCTAATTCTAAGTCTTTAGTTACACTTCTATGTCCCTGGAACAACACAGACGATTTTCTGTTGGACAGGTAGCCTTTAATCCAGCGGAGAAGCCATCCTCCAACGTCCATTCTGGCAAGTTCACTAATGATTACATGTCGGTTGGCTACATCGAAAGCGGATTTAAGGTCAAGGAAGGTAGTGTATGAGCTGTCAGTGTGCAGAGTGAGAAAGGTGGCTATGCAATGATGCACGCTCCTTCCATGCATGAAACCATGTAACCGGGGAGACAAAAATTGTTTGATTCTGTACATGAGACGATTAAGAATCATTCTCTCAAATGTTTTACGCAAGCAGCTAATAAGAGATATTGGCCGAAATGCATTTTGTTGATTGGGCTTAGGAATTGGAATGATGAGGCTGTTGGTCCAAGATTGAGGGAGCTCCCCAGTTACATAGCTCATGTTATATAATTCAAGTAATGGATTACCTGGTACTCGACACAGCAATCTGAGTATGTTGTAAGTAATACCATCCTCACCAGGCGACGTGGAGTTGCCCTTAGTTAGTGCTGCATCAAGTTCATAATTAGTGAAAGGAATGTTGCAATCATCTGCCTTGCTGAGCATAAAGCAAACAAGTCTCTCCCTTGCATCATATTTGTCATTTAATTTTGCCTGTGTGGTACTGGGAAGATTGTCATAGCTAGATGTAGCAGCCCAAGCACTGACTAACTCATTCGCCCTATGTAAGGGATGAGGGTACGCGATCTGCCCAGTTCTATTAGGACGGGAAAACAAAACTACAGAAGGGAGGACTACTCAGGCATGAGGAACTTCCTGCAAGACGCTCAGTGGGAGAAAGAACTGGCAGGAAAACCAGTAAAAGAAATGATGGACTATGTGACAACAAAATGCAAGGAAAACAGAAATAATGGGAAGACCAGAACGAGTCCTTGGTTCACCCGAAGGTGTAGGGAGGCGAAAACTAGATGCACTACAGAATGGAAACGGTACAGAAGACAAAGGACCCAGGAAAATAAAGAGATCAGCTGAAGAGTCAGAAACGAATATGCACAGATAAGAAGGGAAGCTCAGCGACAATACGAAAATGACATAGCATCGAAAGTCAAGTCTGACCCGAAGCTGTTGTATAGTCACATCAAGAGGAAAACAACAGTCAAGGACCAGGTAATCAGGCTGAAGATGGATGGTGGGGAGTTCACAAGAAACGACCAAGTGGTATTTGAGGAGCTCAACACGAGATTTAAAGAAGTATTTACAGTGAAAACTGGTAGGACTCCAGGAAATCAGAACAGGGAGGTACACCATCAAGTGATGAATGAGGTACACATAACCAAGGAGGAGGTGAAGAAGCTGCTATGTGAACTTGATACCTCAAAGGCGGTGGGACCAGACATCTCTCTGTGGGTCCTTAGAAAGGGAGCAGAGATGCTGTGTGTGCCATTAACGAGGATCTTCAACACATCCATTGAAACTAGACAACTTCCTGAGGTATGGAAGATGTCAAATGTAGTCCCAATTTTTAAAAAATTAGACAGACATGAGGCATTGAACTACAAACCTGTGTCACTAACGTGACACAGGTGGAAGAGAGGATAGATATGGAAAGCAGGAAGTGGGAGGTGCATGTCAAAGCAGCAGAGGCTAGGATACAGAGTTTAGAAGAGGAACTGAAAAATCTGAAACAGCCTAAAGAACTAAAGAACATTTTGGGATTGACAACAGAGACTGCTACCTCAGCCACAAATAAGGGGACTGTAGGGAAAGAAGGGGCACAACTGCATGGGGAAGCTCTATCAGAGGAGACTGTAGTAAATGAAAGAGCTAAGCTTTATGTGGAGGCCCTAACAGACAACAACAGAGCCCAAGGAAAGTCAAGAAGGGAAAATGACAGGCCACTAAGCCCAAGTACATTATCCAGTGAAACTGAAGAAAGGAAAGCTGCAGTGGAGGAAACCAAATTAAATGAGGGGATACACAGGGATATGCAGTGGGAGAATGAAAGGGTGAGGTCAGTCTTTGTGTATGGGCTCCAGGAAGTTGAAGGGAAAACATATGAAGCAAGAAAACAAGGGGAAAAAAGCAATTGAAAGCATCATGAAAGCAATAGGAGAAGACGACGTGACCCAGCTGGAAAATTTTCGGAGAATAGGGGGGTTTGTAAAAGAAAGAACCCAGCCAGTGAAAGTGACCTTCAAGGCAGAAGCGACTTGGACCAGGATCCTGCAGGAGAAAGCACGATTAAGGGACATGCCGGCATACAGGAAGGTGTATCTCGACTGCGACAGAACACAAGAAGAAAGGCAGAAACTGAGAGAGACGATACAAAGGCGAAAGGAGGAAAGAGAGGGGATGGAGAAGACAGACAGGAGATCCCAGACCCAGGAAGAAGATCAAATACAGCCTCCCTCACAACTTCCTATAGAAGCCTCCCAACCAGGTCAACCCCAGTGCAACCAAACACACTAAATCAAACACCCATGCCACATCCAATGCCCCCACCCACTACATTACAAACTCCACCCCCACAGCAACAACCCATAGTTCCTTACCAGGTCTCCCACTTCCCTAACCCCGATATACCTCCCAGACCACAGTCTTAGAAAAGAAGTTGAAGGTGTGGTATACAAATGCAGATGGAATAACAAACAAGTATGAAGAGTGGCACGAAAGAATCAAAGAGACATCCCCAGACATAATAGCACTCACAGAAACAAAACTCACCAGAATAATAACAGATTCAGTCTTTCCATCCGGATACCAAATCCTCAGGAAAGACAGAGGGAGGAGAGGGGGAGGAGGAGTTGCACTGCTCATTAAAAACCAGTGGGGTTTTGAGAAAATGGAAGGAATGGAGGGCACGGGCGAAAGGGACTACTTAGTAGGAACAATCCAGTCTGAGGGACATAAGATGATAATTGCAGTAATGTACAACCCACCACAGAACTGCAGGAGGCCAAGAGAAGAATATGATGAGAGCAACAGAGCAATGATCGACACACTAGCCGAGGTGGCCAGGAGAGCACACATGGGGGGAGCAAAGTTACTAGTTATGGGTGATTTCAATCACAAGGAGATTGACTGGGAAAACCTGGAACCACATGGGGGTCCCGAAACATGGAGAGCCAAGATGATGGATGTGGTACTGGAAAACCTCATGCATCAACATGTTAGAGACACTACCAGAGAGAGAGGAGAGGATGAACCAGCAAGGCTGGACCTTGTATTCACCATGAGTAGTTCGGACATCGAGGGTATCATGTATGAAAGGCCCCTGGGAGCTAGTGATCATGTGGTTCTGTGCTTCGACTTCATAGTTGAGCTCCAAGTGGAGAGAGTAGCAGGAATAGGCTGGGAAAAACCAAACTACAAAAGGGGGAACTACTCAGGCATGAGGAACTTCCTTCAAGACATTCAGTGGGAGAGGGAACTGACAGGAAAACCAGTACAAGAAATGATGGACTATGTAACAACAAAATGCAAGGAGGCAGAGGAGAGGTTTGTTCCCAAGGGAAACAGAAATAATGGGAAGAACAGAACGAGTCCTTGGTTCACCCAAAGGTGTAGGGAGGCAAAAACTAGGTGTACTAGAGAATGGAAAAGG
>NC_091322.1:15544145-15606645 GCF_038502225.1 Cherax quadricarinatus
CTCCAGGTATCTTCCCCTCTTTCATACATTTATTAAACGAAAATACGAACCACTCCAACACTAAACCCCCCTCCCCCTGCTTTTAACATTTATGTCATGATCCCTTCAGTTCCAGCTGCTTTACCCCCCTTTCATTCTACGTAATGCCTCACGCACCTCCCCCACACTCACATCCTGCTCTTCTTCACTCCTAAAAGATGGTATACCTCCCTGGCCAGTGCATGAAATTACCGCCTCCCTTTCTTCGTCGACATTTCAAAGTTCCTCTCTATATATATATATACATATATATATATATATATATATATATATATATATATATATATATATATATATATATATATATATATATATATGTATGTATATATATATATATATATATGTGTGTCGTGCCGAATATGTAAAACTGGTCAATTAGCAAGAACTCATTTAAAATTAAGTCCTTTCTAAAATTTTCCGTTATACGTTTCATGGTATATTTTTATCATTAATGTTAATGTAAAAATTTATAATTTTGCACCAAAAGAATCCTAGAAAACTTACCTAACCTTATTATAACAAGAGCAATTTATTTTAGCCTAACCCAATTAAATATATTTTATATAAGTTTACAATAATTTAGTAATAAACAAACACAACTAAATATATTTTTTTCGTTAGGTTCAGAATGATTTTGGCGAAATTGTTGCATTCACAAATTTTCGCTTGTCCTATATGGCAAGATGAGCGTTGCTATTTAAGCCAAGATAGTCTTACTATTGAATGTAGAAGCTTTGACAGATCAGTTGAGGACTCTCTGACCCTGAAAGAATATATTCGTATAACCATAAAGTATATTTGTATACACAAATAACCCGCAAATAAAAGAGAGAAGCTTACGACGACGTTTCGGTCCGACTTGGACCATTGACAAAGTCACACTGTGACTTTGTCACAGTGTGACTTTGTCAATGGTCCAAGTCGGACCGAAACGTCGTCGTAAGCTTCTCTCTTTTATGTGCGGGTTATTTGTGTATCGTTCCAGTCACGGTATTGTGCCTTTTTTTGTTATTTGTATATTTGTAATTTTGCATAGTTACTCCTCTGACAAAAAAAAAACTGTATTCGGTTTTCTTTTACTTGAAAGCCCATGTGTTTTGTTTAGTCAGTATTTCCGTGCAAGTAAATAAGTAAGTTTATTCAGGTATACACAAATACCGTTACATAGATTATCATACATAGCAGCATATGTGTAGAGAACTTACTTTCATTGAGGTCCGTGAGTATTGATATTGTCTGGAAAATGGAATCCATGGTTGTGAATAGTTCACAAAATATATGTGATGAGAATCCATATACTCATATATATATATATATATATATATATATATATATATATATATATATATATATATATATATATATATATATATATATATATATATATATATATATATATATATATATATATATATATATATATATATATATATATATATATATATGAGTATATGGATTCTCATCACATATTATGGAAAATTTTCTAGGGTGCTTACCTGTATGTACCTCAACATTATATACATACCAGTAATCTCATTGGGAGACAATCATATTGTTTACCGTAGTCACCCCGTGTAGACATGTGAGAAAACTTAACCACCCCTGGTCGCACCAAGTGGTCCCCTCGACCTCACAATCTTATCCATATCTATCCGAGACCAGTATGGATTGGGTAGCACCCACAAGTACGGTGCTACTAATTAATTGTGGACTGTATAGATTATATTAGTTTAACTGAATGAAGGGGGGGGGGGGTAGGACACACATGGATACATCCGTCAAGGAAAACATTTGTACATAATCCCACTACTTACCAGATATTCTCTGGTGGTCACTTGATGTAGCTGGATCACTCGTAACCTATCTAATTATAACATACCACTACTGGCCAGTCTAAGGTTGCTATAACTAGAAGGGTTACTTAACTGTGGGTGATTGATATTCCTCATTTCTTGATTCACCATCTCATTTTCGATGTCCTGCTACACCGACACGATTCTCATTCCAGCAGGACGAGGTATCCGCTGGTTTGTCCTGCTTTAGACGTCGTGACTCAAGGAGTTTCCCTTTCCTCGTCTCGTTAACAACGAGGTCTAGCGTGTTCACTCGGAGCAAACGACTTATTTCACTTCACATATTCTCTTAACTTAGCGTTATTATCATTAATTACATTACAATTCACAAGCCGATTTAACGTCTCATAACTATTATACAAATTAGAGGTCACTCCATTAAGATCTGAGACCGATGAGTGATGATTAATCCAAGGGTAATTTTCCCCAGGACACAGTCCATTGTGGCGCGTCAGTCACCCGCTCCTTCTCTTATCACACTTTTACCACTCTATTACTGTGGTCCCGTAAATCCCGTTCCCTCACTCTCCACCAGGAACAATTACGACACTTCTTATTATGAAATGAGGCCTATATTAATCCTTAGGCCACCGTGAACGTCAATTTCGTGGTTCCATGTTTTCTCAGCTTCCTCACCACCATTCAAAACAATACGCGCCCTCCCCCCCGCACATCCGCGCATGCGCAAAGGGAACTCTTGGTTCTACTCTTATTTTCAAATACATTTTTGACCCATATAGACACATTAAACACCTATTAGGCACTATAGTTTCGGAAAATCAAAAAATTTTCCACACTGCGGCCGGGCGGAGGTCGTTGCTAGACGACTTACATAATGTGGAGTACAATTTTCCCATCTTCACTGGCCACCCATATTTATTGAACTCTCAAAATGGACTAATTGGTGTTCCATTCTCTCAGGGGCATAAGCCTATGCTCCCTGGATTAAGTTATTGGGCATACTGGAATTTTGAGACTTTACCAATAACAAGTCTCTCAGTATCCCAAGTCAGCCCCAGCACATTACTGCATATAGGCACCAACTCCATGGCCATCCATATTTATTGAACCCTCAAAATGGACTAATTGGTGTTCCATTCTCTCAGGGGCATAAGCCTATGCTCCCTGGATTAAGTTATTGGGCATACTGGAATTTTGAGACTTTACCAATAACAAGTCTCTCAGTATCCCAAGTCAGCCCCAGCACATTACTGCATATAGGCACCAACTCCATGGCCATCCATATTTATTGAACCCTCAAAATGGACTAATTAGTGTTCCATTCTCTCAGGGGCATAAGCCTATGCTCCCTGGATTAATTTATTGGGCATACTGGAATTTTGAGACTTTAACAATAACAAGTCTCTCAGTATCCCAAGTCAGCCCCAGCACATTACTGCATATAGGCACCAACTCCATGGCCATCCATATTTATTGAACCCTCAAAATGGACTAATTAGTGTTCCATTCTCTCAGGGGCATAAGCCTATGCTCCCTGGATTAATTTATTGGGCATACTGGAATTTTGAGACTTTAACAATAACAAGTCTCTCAGTATCCCAAGTCAGCCCCAGCACATTACTGCATATAGGCACCAACTCCATGGCCATCTGTATTTATTGATCCCTCAAAATGGACTAATTAGTGTTCCATTCTCTCAGGGGCATAAGCCTATGCTCCCTGGATTAATTTATTGGGCATACTGGAATTTTGAGACTTTAACAATAACAAGTCTCTCAGTATCCCAAGTCAGTCCCAGCACATTTCTTCATTATTTCATTAACCCCTTCACATATCCTCATTAGTTCCTCTTCAGTTGACGTCACACCCGGAAATTGTCCACATAAGATTATTTACCCAATTACTTCGCTCAGTGGACCGCCTGTGCATTTAAGGTGTGCATTTATCGTCGCCTGAAGTAAGAACAATTTATTATTTAACTGCTTATTAATTATATCATTATAAGCAGTCAACAATTTTGGTGTCTTGCTCAGTTCGCAGAGCTGGGCCCTTTAACTGTCCATACGCCATCCTATAATTAGTAGGTAATTCTGGACGGTCAAGCTTCCACGGAAGTCGCACCCAGTAATGTCCAGATTCACATTTAACATCCTTCAGGTATTGTTCCTGAGTAAAGGAATCATTTGGACTTTCCTCATTTACATTAATCCCTATGCTGTCCAGCTCCCACAAATTAGACTGGTTCAACATCATTCTCGATAGAAGAATACTTGTACTGGGTTGACCTTTCATGAGTAAGACACCGTGACCGTATTCACTACTTCCTCTAGTCATTATTACTAGGCGGTAGTCTGCCATATATTACATGGCCCGTACCAGTGTTGAGGAGAGTGACGCCGTATGGTTTTGGATTTATGCCCTTTATCCTGAATTTTTACATCCAACACCGTCAAGGCTACCTCAGCTAGGCCATCATTATTGCCATTAGCTGCAACCTTTACATCAGTCACTGTAGTGTCAGGGTTATTAACATTATCATTATTGTCACCATTATTATAAGAATCACATACAACCCTGCACATAACTGTATGGTGCTTTCCCTTGTTGCATTGATAGCAACTGTTCAATTTGGTATGACAATCCTTTACATTATGATTGTCTAGACATCTGATAAATCTGTCAAGTTCTTTCATTCTTTCCACTTTAATATCCCATGAATTACAGGCATTACAATTTTTAGTGAAATGAGTACCCTGGCAGAAGAGGCAGTCTCTCTTTTCCTTGCCTGACCTCTTATTAACTGGGTTACACTTACTGAGGTACTTATTCCTCTTACCTTGATGTGAGGAACCACTATTACTGATTCCTGACTTGATATGTGCCTATTTAACTCTTAACTATGATTATTACCACTGGGATTATTTTTCCCTTTTGAGGCTTGACAGATACTTCAGAGTCATTATGTGTTATATCCTTAGAACTGTTTGGCTGACTGGTCTGCAATTGAACAATTAATTCCTGCCGACCTAGTCTGATTTCCTCCAGACCGTACTACGGAGGTTTTGGCAAACACACCCTTTGCATTAATAGGTTGATCAACTGCCTGGCTTACACCCTTTAATTTATTCAAAGCCTTACTTTTACAAGACAGTTTTTCTTCCAATTCGTAATGTTGATTAATTAAAACATTCATTTCCATTCCATCTGCACAATTCTCTAGCAGATCTCTTTCACAGTCTTTAAACCACAATTTGTACCAATCAAATCTACTCTCTAAAGCATCTAAATATAACTTTAATTCATTAGGGTTCACGGTTCTTTGATTCACTAAATCAAATGCCTTCGTCACATGGCTTTTAATAGCCTGTAATGATGCTTTCATTACTCTAAAATTCACGGACTTGTCAGCCACATTAACTCCATTAGATCCAGTCATGGTTAGAGAATTATTAATCACTGATTATACAACTTAAGTAGGCGCCTTATAAGAGTAATTCTTGCACTTTACTCTTGTATAAATCCTAGCCACACATGTGCTAGCAATTAATTGGGCTAATTGTCATCCATCACACGATCGATTAAACTTGTGCACCCTACACCCACTTCCTTCAATCAGTCACTTAATTATTAAGTAATTAATTCAATTAATTTTTTCACTGATTGCATCCGTTTTCGAAGGACCAACGGGCAGATATGGAAAATTTTCTAGGGTGCTTACCTGTATGTACCTCAACATTATATACATACCAGTAATCTCATTGGGAGACAATCATATTGTTTACCGTAGTCACCCCGTGTAGACATGTGAGAAAACTTAACCACCCCTGGTCGCACCAAGTGGTCCCCTCGACCTCACAATCTTATCCATATCTATCCGAGACCAGTATGGATTGGGTAGCACCCACAAGTACGGTGCTACTAATTAATTGTGGACTGTATAGATTATATTAGTTTAACTGAATGAAGGGGGGGGGGGGTAGGACACACATGGATACATCCGTCAAGGAAAACATTTGTACATAATCCCACTACTTACCAGATGTTCTCTGGTGGTCACTTGATGTAGCTGGATCACTCGTAACCTATCTAATTATAACATACCACTACTGGCCAGTCTAAGGTTGCTATAACTAGAAGGGTTACTTAACTGTGGGTGATTGATATTCCTCATTTCTTGATTCACCATCTCATTTTCGATGTCCTGCTACACCGACACGATTCTCATTCCAGCAGGACGAGGTATCCGCTGGTTTGTCCTGCTTTAGACGTCGTGACTCAAGGAGTTTCCCTTTCCTCGTCTCGTTAACAACGAGGTCTAGCGTGTTCACTCGGAGCAAACGACTTATTTCACTTCACATATTCTCTTAACTTAGCGTTATTATCATTAATTACATTACAATTCACAAGCCGATTTAACGTCTCATAACTATTATACAAATTAGAGGTCACTCCATTAAGATCTGAGACCGATGAGTGATGATTAATCCAAGGGTAATTTTCCCCAGGACACAGTCCATTGTGGCGCGTCAGTCACCCGCTCCTTCTCTTATCACACTTTTACCACTCTATTACTGTGGTCCCGTAAATCCCGTTCCCTCACTCTCCACCAGGAACAATTACGACACTTCTTATTATGAAATGAGGCCTATATTAATCCTTAGGCCACCGTGAACGTCAATTTCGTGGTTCCATGTTTTCTCAGCTTCCTCACCACCATTCAAAACAATACGCGCCCTCCCCCCCGCACATCCGCGCATGCGCAAAGGGAACTCTTGGTTCTACTCTTATTTTCAAATACATTTTTGACCCATATAGACACATTAAACACCTATTAGGCACTATAGTTTCGGAAAATCAAAAAATTTTCCACACATATATTTTGTGAACTATTCACAACCATGGATTCCATTTTCCAGACAATATCAATACTCACGGACCTCAATGAAAGTAAGTTCTCTACACATATGCTGCTATGTATGATAATCTATGTAACGGTATTTGTGTATACCTGAATAAACTTACTTATTTACTTGCACGGAAATACTGACTAAACAAAACACATGGGCTTTCAAGTAAAAGAAAACCGAATCCAGTTTTTTTTTTTGTCAGAGGAGTAACTATGCAAAATTACAAATATACTTTATGGTTATACGAATATATTCTTTCAGGGTCAGAGAGTCCTCAACTGATCTGTCAAAGCTTCTACATTCAGTAGTAAGACTATGCTTGCGTGGTCACCTATCCAAATACTAAACAGACCTATCAGTGCTTAACCCAGTTGACTCAATGGAGTTGTCACACCGATTTTAATTAGTTACCTTATGTTAAATCTACGTAATATACTTTTTGTGCCCATAATACCTCCTCTCATTACCATTAAGAAATTGTATATTATGTACTCAAAGCCTAAATAAAAACTTAGGCGATTCGGAAACCAAGTAATTATATTTTTGCATATATTACTCGAGGTCAAAATACAAGGTTACAATATAAAACGCTTAGACAGGAACAGAAAAGGTGGTGGGGTATGTGCCTACATAAGAAATGAGTTTAACCTATAATCCAAGACCTGATTTAAATGACAATAAACTGGAGATTCTATGGCTTGAGTGTTGCTTCCCAAGACCAAACCCATCTTAGTAGGAACTAGTTATCGCCCTCCCACCCAAGACCAGTTCTTAGAGGACTTTTCGAGTCTTGTCTGGACTGGATAATAATTGCGAGACAGTAATACTGGGAGACTTCAATATCTGTTTTCAACAGCAAATAACGGGCTATGTAAAAGGTATAAGCAAATTCTGAGTTTAAATACTTACACTCAATTAATTAATACACCAACCCAGATCACACAGTTCTCAGCCACACTAATTGACTACATACTTTGTAACCGCTCTGAGAACATTAGTCAGTCAGGCATCATTACCACAGGCCTTAGTGATCATTTCATCATTTACTGCACCAAGAAAATCACTAGAACACGGATATGCCTACACAGGACAATAAAAATGAGGTCAACTAGAAACTACAGTAAAGAAACACTGGTAAATAGGCTACACAACTGTGACTGGACAGAATTAACAAGTTGCAGGGACGTAAATGATGCCTGGGAAAAATTCAAAACAATGTTCACTGCCAGCCTTGATAATATTGCACCAGTTAAAGAGGTTAGGATTAAAAGGAGAACCGAACCCTGAATGAGTACCTGGAGTTTACCTGGAGAGAGTTCCGGGGGTCAACGCCCCCGCGGCCCGGTCTGAGACCAGGCCTCCTGGTGGATCAGAGCCTGATCAACCAGGCTGTTGCTGCTGGCTGCACGCAAACCAACATACGAGCCACAGCCCGGCTGATCCGGAACTGACTTTAGGTGCTTGTCCAGTGCCAGCTTGAAGACTGCCAGGGGTCTGTTGGTAATCCCCCTTATGTGTGCTGGGAGGCAGTTGAACAGTCTCGGGCCCCTGACACTTATTGTATGGTCTCTTAACGTGCTAGTGACACCCCTGCTTTTCATTGGGGGGATGGTGCATCGTCTGCCAAGTCTTTTGCTTTCGTAGTGAGTGATTTTCGTGTGCAAGTTCGGTACTAGTCCCTCTAGGATTTTCCAGGTGTATATAATCATGTATCTCTCCCTCCTGCGTTCCAGGGAATACAGGTTTAGGAACCTCAAGCGCTCCCAATAATTGAGGTGTTTTATCTCCGTTATGCGCGCCGTGAAAGTTCTCTGTACATTTTCTAGGTCGGCAATTTCACCTGCCTTGAAAGGTGCTGTTAGTGTGCAGCAATATTCCAGCCTAGATAGAACAAGTGACCTGAAGAGTGTCATCATGGGCTTGGCCTCCCTAGTTTTTGAAGGTTCTCATTATCCATCCTGTCATTTTTCTAGCAGATGCGATTGATACAATGTTATGGTCCTTGAAGGTGAGATCCTCCGACATGATCACTCCCAGGTCTTTGACGTTGGTGTTTCGCTCTATTTTGTGGCCAGAATTTGTTTTGTACTCTGATGAAGATTTAATTTCCTCATGTTTACCATATCTGAGTAATTGAAATTTCTCATCGTTGAACTTCATATTGTTTTCTGCAGCCCACTGAAAGATTTGGTTGATGTCTGCCTGGAGCTTTGCAGTGTCTGCAATGGAAGACACTGTCATGCAGATTCGGGTGTCATCTGCAAAGGAAGACACGGTGCTGTGGCTGACATCCTTGTCTATGTCGGATATAAGGATGAGGAACAAGATGGGAGCGAGTACTGTGCCTTGTGGAACAGAGCTTTTCACCGTAGCTGCCTCGGACTTTACTCTGTTGACGACTACTCTCTGTGTTCTGTTAGTGAGGAAATTATAGATCCATCGACCGACTTTTCCTGTTATTCCTTTAGCACGCATTTTGTGCGCTATTACGCCATGGTCACACTTGACTATTAGATAATACGAAATTCCCAGACCAGTTGCTAAAAAGATTTAAGGCAAACAGACAGTATATTGTAGCGGTAAATGAATTTTCCAAAGGGTGAGGAACAGAGTGCAGAGGCTTGTAAAAGGTGCAAAGGCAAGACACTATTGCTCAAAAATCGAAGAGTACAAGAATAACCCTAGAAAGCTCTGGCAACAACTAAAACAGTTGGAGTATAGCCTTAAACCAATAGATAGTACTGAATATCGATAACGAGGTGTGCCACGAAACAACTAAAGTGGTAAATTGTTTTAATTCATACTACACCCATCTGGAGAACACCCGGGCCGGAAGTACCGGCGAACCTACATGAATGAATGAATACTACACGAATGTCGCAGCAACACTAGTAAGTAAACTACCAACTACATCAAATACCTTTAATACAGACTCTGATAAGTTTAAAACATACTATACCAATAAAGGGCTAACCCCAAACAGTTGTCAACTAGTAAGTGTATCTCATGACTTCGTGTAAAAGGAACTAAGCAGGCTAAACCCAACTTAGAGCACCGGCCCAGATAACATCCCGTCTAAGTTCCTAAAAGATGGTGCCTATGAACTGTCAATCCCTATTACTCATATAAAAAATCTGTCCATAACCACTAATACCGTACCAGAGGGGTTCAAGGAGGCCAGAGTTACTCCTATCTTCAAGAAATATAGTAGGTTGATGTCAGCAACTACAGGCCTGTTAGTATACTCAATGTAATATCCAAAATTCTAGAGAGGGCGGTGTACTGTCAAGTAGTTAAGTATCTTAAGGACAACAATATTCTTCATAATTACCAATCAGTCTTTAGGAGATCTTACTCAACCGACACCTCCCTAATTAATCTGACGGATTACATGAGAACTGAAATGCAAATAGGGAACCTCATAGGAATGGTAACTTTAGACTTACAAAAGGCATTCGACACTGTCAATCACAATATATTATGTAAGAAACTTCAAGCTATCGGCATAGGTTCCATAGACTGGTTCAAGTCCTATCTTAGCAATAGGAAACAAATTGTCAAAATGAACAAAACAGAATTAGAACCCCTGCCGATAGCATGTGGAGTTCCCCAAGGTAGTATTCTGGGTCCCTTATTATTTTTGTGTTATATTAACGACATGCCTATCAGTGCATGCGGATGTTTTAATATGTTTATTATGCACCCCATATCCATCCTGTGGGCGATGCAGATCACTAGAACTGGAGTCCTGCAGCAAATGGTTAGTAGACAACAAACTATCGTCACACCTCAGAAAAACGGCACGAAACATTAACTGAGAAGGGTAAATAACTTTAATGTTCGGTGTAATGGGGAACCCATCATTTCAGTTTCCTTAGTAAAATATCTGGGAATCCCCTTTCACACATGCATGTCAGGAGAACTGATAGAGAACAGTGTAGTAAAGAAAGCGAATGTCAGACTGTTACGATGTCTCGTATGTATTTCATATGTTTGATGATACTACCATGCTAGCAACTTCGTTATTAGCTAAAACGAAGCTACTGGATCGTTGTACTATTATCCTATGCATCCCTCATCATATGTTTGTGTTATATGATTATTAAAGAAATGAATATATGTATTCATATGTCTGGTTATGAGTTCATTAATATGTAAACGTACATAATTATCATTGCACAGTTTAAGAGTATGGCTGGTTAGTGACGTCACGAGTTGGCGCAAAATGTTCAGTATCACGTGACCCGACGTGACCTGTGGTTCACAAGGGTTTGTCTAGGAAGTCTCCTGACTACGCTGAGGGAGATTCTATATTCTGGTAGAAGACATCATAGCAAGGTTTACGCTATGAAGCTTTCGAGGCTTGTACTCAGCCCACGCATGTGTATAAGGAGAAAACTGTACCCATTCAGCTTGGGCTCAATCTACTGTGTATGCCTGAAACTCTCTTGAGAAAGTAATATTCCCAGTATATTACGTGTTTGAAAAGACTGAATTATGTGATACTATATCTGTGTTAATGGAATTTGTGTATTGTAATGTCTTACTTATTTGTATATTTATTAATTATTCACTAAAGCAGATTATGTAGAGTATATTTAAGTAATTTCCTAAATTACTTAAATCTTTAGAGGAACCCAAACAGTGCATCTATCCGATGTTATCCTGACGCCAAATGACTTCGAACAGCCGATAAATGACATGCCCATGCACTCTGCCCCAGGGCCAGACTCATGGAACTCTGTGTTCATCAAGAACTGCAAGAAACCCCTATCACGAGCCTTTTCCATCCTATGGAGAGGGAGCATGGACACGGGGGTCGTCCTACAGTTACTAAAAACAACAGACATAGCCCCACTCCACAAAGGGGGCAGTAAAGCAACAGCAAAGAACTACAGACCAATAGCACTAACATCCCATATCATAAAAATCTTTGAAAGGGTCCTAAGAAGCAAGATCACCACCCATCTAGAAACCCATCAGTTACACAACCCAGGGCAACATGGGTTTAGAACAGGTCGCTCCTGTCTGTCTCAACTACTGGATCACTACGACAAGGTCCTAAATGCACTAGAAGACAAAAAGAATGCAGATGTAATATACACAGACTTTGCAAAAGCCTTCGACAAGTGTGACCATGGCGTAATAGCGCACAAAATGCGCGCTAAAGGAATAACAGGAAAAGTCGGTCGATGGATCTATAATTTCCTCACTAACAGAACACAGAGAGTAGTCGTCAACAGAGTAAAGTCCGAGGCAGCTCCCATCTTGTTCCTCATCCTCATATCCGACATAGACAAGGATGTCAGCCACAGCACCGTGTCTTCCTTTGCAGATGACACCCGAATCTGCATGACAGTGTCTTCCATTGCAGACACTGCAAGGCTCCAGGCGGACATCAACCAAATCTTTCAGTGGGCTGCAGAAAACAATATGAAGTTCAACGATGAGAAATTTCAATTACTCAGATATGGTAAACATGAGGAAATTAAATCTTCATCAGAGTACAAAACAAATTCTGGCCACAAAATAGAGCGAAACACCAACGTCAAAGACCTGGGAGTGATTATGTCGGAGGATCTCACCTTCAAGGACCATAACATTGTATCAATCGCATCTGCTAGAAAAATGACAGGATGGATAATGAGAACCTTCAAAACTAGGGAGGCCAAGCCCATGATGACACTCTTCAGGTCACTTGTTCTATCTAGGCTGGAATATTGCTGCACTCTAACAGCACCTTTCAAGGCAGGTGAAATTGCCGACCTAGAAAATGTACAGAGAACTTTCACGGCGCGCATAACGGAGATAAAACACCTCAATTACTGGGAGCGCTTGAGGTTTCTAAACCTGTATTCCCTGGAACGCAGGAGGGAGAGATACATGATTATATACACCTGGAAAATCCTAGAGGGACTAGTACCGAACTTGCACACGAAAATCACTCACTACGAAAGCAAAAGACTTGGCAGACGATGCACCATCCCCCCAATGAAAAGCAGGGGTGTCACTAGCACGTTAAGAGACCATACAATAAGTGTCAGGGGCCCGAGACTGTTCAACTGCCTCCCAGCACACATAAGGGGGATTACCAACAGACCCCTGGCAGTCTTCAAGCTGGCACTGGACAAGCACCTAAAGTCAGTTCCTGATCAGCCGGGCTGTGGCTCGTACGTTGGTTTGCGTGCAGCCAGCAGCAACAGCCTGGTTGATCAGGCGCTGATCCACCAGGAGGCCTGGTCACAGACCGGGCCGCGGGGGCGTTGACCCCCGAAACTCTCTCCAGGTAAACTCCAGGTATATATATATATATATACATATATATATATACATATATATATATATACATATACATTATATATATATATATATATATGTATATATATATGTATATATATATATATACGTATATATATATATATATATATATATATATATATATAAATATATAGTATATATATATATGGGGAAGTGGAAAAGAATCTTTCCTCCGTAAGCCATGCGTGTCGTATGAGGCGACTAAAATGCCGGGAGCAATGGGCTAGTAACCCCTTCTCCTGTATACATTTACTAAAAAAGAGAAGAAGAAAAACTTTATAAAACTGGGATGCTTAAATGTGCGTGGATGTAGTGCGGATGACAAGAAACAGATGATTGCTCATGTTATGAATGAAAAGAAGTTGGATGTCCTGGCTCTAAGCGAAACAAAGCTGAAGGGGGTAGGAGAGTTTCAGTGGGGGGAAATAAATGGGATTAAATCTGGAGTATCTGAGAGAGTTAGAGCAAAGGAAGGGGTAGCAGTAATGTTAAATGATCAGTTATGGAAGGAGAAAAGAGAATATGAATGTGTAAATTCAAGAATTATGTGGATTAAAGTAAAGGTTGGATGCGAGAAGTGGGTCATAATAAGCGTGTATGCACCTGGAGAAGAGAGGAATGCAGAGGAGAGAGAGAGATTTTGGGAGATGTTAAGTGAATGTATAGGAGCCTTTGAACCAAGCGAGAGAGTAATTGTGGTAGGGGACCTGAATGCTAAAGTAGGAGAAACTTTTAGAGAGGGTGTGGTAGGTAAGTTTGGGGTGCCAGGTGTAAATGATAATGGGAGCCCTCTGATTGAACTTTGTATAGAAAGGGGTTTAGTTATAGGTAATACATATTTTAAGAAAAAGAGGATAAATAAGTATACACGATATGATGTAGGGCGAAATGACAGTAGTTTGTTGGATTATGTATTGGTAGATAAAAGACTGTTGAGTAGACTTCAGGATGTACATGTTTATAGAGGGGCCACAGATATATCAGATCACTTTCTAGTTGTAGCTACACTGAGAGTAAAAGGTAGATGGGATACAAGGAGAATAGAAGCATCAGGGAAGAGAGAGGTGAAGGTTTATAAACTAAAAGAGGAGGCAGTTAGGGTAAGATATAAACAGCTATTGGAGGATAGATGGGCTAATGAGAGCATAGGCAATGGGGTCGAAGAGGTATGGGGTAGGTTTAAAAATGTAGTGTTAGAGTGTTCAGCAGAAGTTTGTGGTTACAGGAAAGTGGGTGCAGGAGGGAAGAGGAGCGATTGGTGGAATGATGATGTAAAGAGAGTAGTAAGGGAGAAAAAGTTAGCATATGAGAAGTTTTTACAAAGTAGAAGTGATGCAAGGAGGGAAGAGTATATGGAGAAAAAGAGAGAGGTTAAGAGAGTGGTGAAGCAATGTAAAAAGAGAGCAAATGAGAGAGTGGGTGAGATGTTATCAACAAATTTTGTTGAAAATAAGAAAAAGTTTTGGAGTGAGATTAACAAGTTAAGAAAGCCTAGAGAACAAATGGATTTGTCAGTTAAAAATAGGAGAGGAGAGTTATTAAATGGAGAGTTAGAGGTATTGGGAAGATGGAGGGAATATTTTGAGGAATTGTTAAATGTTGATGAAGATAGGGAAGCTGTGATTTCGTGTATAGGGCAAGGAGGAATAACATCTTGTAGGAGTGAGGAAGAGCCAGTTGTGAGTGTGGGGGAAGTTCGTGAGGCAGTAGGTAAAATGAAAGGGGGTAAGGCAGCCGGGATTGATGGGATAAAGATAGAAATGTTAAAAGCAGGTGGGGATATAGTTTTGGAGTGGTTGGTGCAATTATTTAATAAATGTATGGAAGAGGGTAAGGTACCTAGGGATTGGCAGAGAGCATGCATAGTTCCTTTGTATAAAGGCAAAGGGGATAAAAGAGAGTGCAAAAATTATAGGGGAATAAGTCTGTTGAGTGTACCTGGTAAAGTGTATGGTAGAGTTATAATTGAAAGAATTAAGAGTAAGACGGAGAATAGGATAGCAGATGAACAAGGAGGCTTTAGGAAAGGTAGGGGGTGTGTGGACCAGGTGTTTACAGTGAAACATATAAGTGAACAGTATTTAGATAAGGCTAAAGAGGTCTTTGTGGCATTTATGGATTTGGAAAAGGCGTATGACAGGGTGGATAGGGGGGCAATGTGGCAGATGTTGCAAGTGTATGGTGTAGGAGGTAGGTTACTGAAAGCAGTGAAGAGTTTTTACGAGGATAGTGAGGCTCAAGTTAGAGTATGTAGGAAAGAGGGAAATTTTTTCCCAGTAAAAGTAGGCTTTAGACAAGGATGTGTGATGTCACCGTGGTTGTTTAATATATTTATAGATGGGGTTGTAAGAGAAGTAAATGCGAGGGTCTTGGCAAGAGGCGTGGAGTTAAAAGATAAAGAATCACACACAAAGTGGGAGTTGTCACAGCTGCTCTTTGCTGATGACACTGTGCTCTTGGGAGATTCTGAAGAGAAGCTGCAGAGATTGGTGGATGAATTTGGTAGGGTGTGCAAAAGAAGAAAATTAAAGGTGAATACAGGAAAGAGTAAGGTTATGAGGATAACAAAAAGATTAGGTGATGAAAGATTGAATATCAGATTGGAGGGAGAGAGTATGGAGGAGGTGAACGTATTCAGATATTTGGGAGTGGACGTGTCAGCGGATGGGTCTATGAAAGATGAGGTGAATCATAGAATTGATGAGGGAAAAAGAGTGAGTGGTGCACTTAGGAGTCTGTGGAGACAAAGAACTTTGTCCTTGGAGGCAAAGAGGGGAATGTATGAGAGTATAGTTTTACCAACGCTCTTATATGGGTGTGAAGCGTGGGTGATGAATGTTGCAGCGAGGAGAAGGCTGGAGGCAGTGGAGATGTCATGTCTGAGGGCAATATGTGGTGTGAATATAATGCAGAGAATTCGTAGTTTGGAAGTTAGGAGGAGGTGCGGGATTACCAAAACTGTTGTCCAGAGGGCTGAGGAAGGGTTGTTGAGGTGGTTCGGACATGTAGAGAGAATGGAGCGAAACAGAATGACTTCAAGAGTGTATCAGTCTGTAGTGGAAGGAAGGCGGGGTAGGGGTCGGCCTAGGAAGGGTTGGAGGGAGGGGGTAAAGGAGGTTTTGTGTGCGAGGGGCTTGGACTTCCAGCAGGCATGCGTGAGCGTGTTTGATAGGAGTGAATGGAGACAAATGGTTTTTAATACTTGACGTGCTGTTGGAGTGTGAGCAAAGTAACATTTGTGAAGGGATTCAGGGAAACCGGCAGGCCGGACTTGAGTCCTGGAGATGGGAAGTACAGTGCCTGCACTCTGAAGGAGGGGTGTTAATGTTGCAGTTTAAAAACTGTAGTGTAAAGCACCCTTCTGGCAAGACAGTGATGGAGTGAATGATGGTGAAAGTTTTTCTTTTTCGGGCCACCCTGCCTTGATGGGAATCGGCCAGTGTGATAATAAAAAAATAATATATATATATATATATATATATATATATATATATATATATATATATATATATATATATATATATATATATATATATATATATATATATAATATATATATATATATATATATATTTGATGTCGTGCCGAATATGTAAAACTGGTCAATTAGTAAGAACTCACTTAAAATTAAGTCCTTTCTGAAATTTTGTTTTATAAGTTTAAAGATATATTTTTTTCATTAACGTTAATGCAAAATTTTTTAATTTTGGACCAAAAGAATCTTAGAAAACTTACCTAACCTATTACAACAAGTGCAATTTATTTTAGCCTAACCCAACTAAATATATTTTAGATTTGTTTACAATAATTTAATACTAAACAAACCCAGGAAATATATTTTTTTCGTTAGGTTCAGAATGATTTTGGCGAAATTATTGCATACACAAATTTTCACTTGTCCTATATGGCAAGATGAGCGTTGCTATTTAAGCCAACATCGCAAGTTCTGCCTATTCGGCACGACATATATATATATATATATATATATATATATATATATATATATATATATATATATATATATATATATATATATATATATATATATATATATATAAACTACCTATCTAAAGATTAAATATTAATACTTTAATTAAATTTAAATAATTCTTGAAGTTTTGACTTCCTGTTGGAATTTATATAATTGATAGTAAAATCAAGGAATATTAACTTAGATAAAGATTATTACAAGTAAGAAAGGAACAGCCTTTTCTTAGGAGAAACTATTCTCCTCTATTGTTAAAAAAATAACAAGGCACTCTTCAAGCTCGTAATAAATGGGGGCCTGATCCTAAGAGCTAAAGTAAATTAATATCTGCTTTAAACTAAGTAAAATGGAAGACATAGTGCACAGATTGGCAACTTTGAAATTACAAACGTGCTGGCAGATAGACAGAATACCGGGAGTACCGTATGAGAGACATTATACGGCAAACACAGTTCGCTCCAAAATACAGAACTTATTTCCCGAAGTTTAGCGCTTCCCCCTTGATTATAATAATATTTTCCGAAGTCCATGAAGAACCCTTAGATGAATCGGAGGATACGGATAGCCTGATCTCACAGATAAATGGTGCTTCACAAGAAAGGAGTCTAACTTATCTCTACCCACTGAGGAATTACCCCAACGCCCAGAGGATCAGAACCAAGAACCAGTCAAGATGAAACAAACGCCGGGAGTATGGTAGAACCTATATCTCCAGCCCTCACACTATTTTCCAGGCTTACCGAATCTGATCAACCGGGACCAACGGACGATAATCCTCTATCATCCATATCGATTCTTCCTCCCGAGAGACTTTCCCGGGAACAGTGTGAACGACTAGAACGGATTCTTCTCCTACAAACTAACCGGCTTGAAGTACAAAGAAAATTAAGTCAAGAGGATTTCGAAAGGGAATCCCTACGATATGAGACAACTACTACTGGAAAGGACAAAGTCGTGGAAGAAGTGTTCCCGAAACTTTTGATCTTCACAGAGCTGCTCCTCTGGTCCCCAAGTTTAGCGATAAGAATCTTGACTCCTTCTTTGAAGCATCTGAAAACCAGGCGCAAATGATGCATCTGCCCAAGGAACACTGGGCCGCCTTATTACACACGGCCCTTAGAGGGAAGGTTCAAAGTTGCGCTGCAAGTTTGCCATTTGATCAATATTCAGAGTATGATATGGTGAAAAAAAACATTAGACACTTACGAGTTACTACCAATGAGCTATCATGAAGCTTTCTAGAACTTAATTCGACAACCCCATCAATCTTGCTTAGAGTTTGCACGAGAAAAGCAAACTGCTTTCGAGAGATAGCGAAGGACCGCGGATTGTTCTGCAGTATTGTAGGAAGACAGGACACCAAAAGAGTCAGTGTTTTAAGAGAAGTAGAGATTTGAAGAATGACCAAGAAAGAACATACCCAACGCAGGTGATTACTTGCTCTACTGATAAACACTCCAAAACTACTAACTCACATCTGACTTCATCTCTTCATGATGACCACCAGCTCCGATGACTAGATGTCGGAACACCCTCTGCTAGTCTCGTGCAGAAGGCAATGGCCCCATACCTCTCGAAAGGAAAAGTCTGATTAGATCCAAAAAGGTTAGTTGATATTATCGCCTTTCGAGACACGGGTTATCTTACTATTAAGGAAGGGAGTGTTACTTGTCAGAGAAAAAAATGACCCTCAGTTAGTTTAATTAGAGGAGTACGAGTACGGAGGTGCCCTAATTAAAGTACCTTTGTGCCAGATTTACATGGAAACCTCTCATTATGTTGGATGAATCATGGTAGGATTGTCCTCCGGGTCATTCCCCATTAAGGGAGTAGATCTACTACTAGGAAATGATATATTCCATAAAGGAATATGTCCAGAACCAATAGTGTTCCATAATAACTCGGATGTAAACTACGCCCTAGAAGTTTCAAAGAAAGGTCCATCCTTATTCCCTCTTAACGTAATAACTAGAGCAATGCCACACTCAGCAAATGCCATACCTTCTGCCCCCAGGAATGATGAAGATATGGGTATAGGACTGCTGTTTAGTGATATTAACAAAGCTGATACCTCCAGACCTTGCCCAACCTTATAAGTTCCTAATATTAATTCTGCTAAAGTCAGGAATTGGGGTAAAACAGAATTAATCCAGGCTCAAACAGTAGATCCCGATTTAGTCTTGTAGAAAATCAGCGGTGTCCGAGATGCAGGCCAAAGAGGAAGAAAACTGTTTCTTTTTTGACAGTACAGGTATTCTAAAGAAAAAAGAGGTAATTAAGGGACTGAATTCCTACCGAGAACTAATTGTACTACCAAAAATTTTCCAAGACCTTGTTCTTGAATTTGCTCATAGCAGTACATTGGGTGGCCATCTAGGGATCAAAAAGACCTTGGGAAAAATTAGAAAACAATTTTACTGGCCCAAAATTTATGAAAGAGTAGGAAAGTACCTGAAGGGGCGTCATGTATGTCACCTGGCCGGAAAAACTGCCCATACTCCGCCACCCGCTCCTTTAGTTCCAATTCCTGCTTCTGGAGAACCTTTTTCTCGCCTCATAATTGACTGTGTGGGCCCTTTGCCCAAGACTAGACAAGGGAACCAGCATCTTTTTACTATCATGGATACAGTCACCAGGAATCCTGTGCGGAAGATCACCGCCAGAATATTAATCCGTGCCCTGGTTAAATTCTTTGCCCAAGTAGGCATTCCATAAGAAATCCAGTCTGACCAGGGAACAAATTTCACCTCGAAAGTATTTAGAGGCCTTGTCTGGTCTAGGAGTGAACTCGGTGTTTTCCACCAATTATCGTCCACAGTCTCAAGGAGCTTCGGAAAGGTTTAACCAAACATTAAAATCTATGTTAGGCACCTTCTGCGAACAAACTGCTAAAGATGGGGATGAAGGCATACCCTTCCTATTATTTGAAATCTGGGAGAGTGAACAAGAGTACAGGTTTCTCTCCCTTTAAACTTGTATATGAACATGAAGTTCGCAGCCCTATGGCAGTGTTGCTGGATGTCTGGACAGGACAAACAGTACCTTCGATAAAAGCCTCTTGCGATGTGAGAAAGGTTGGCCATCGCTAAGGAATTTGCCGCTGAAAATCTATGACAGGCCCAAATCAAGATGAAACGTTTATATGATCGAGATGCTAAGCCTCGGTCTTTTAAAGCTAAAGATTTGGTGTTGATACAAAGGTTAACCCCCGGTCATTCGTTACTACCTCGCTATCTAGGCCCTTACGAAGTGGTAAGAAAAGAAAACGATGTTAACTACTTGATAAGAACTCCGGAGAAAAGAAAACCCTTCAAGAGGTTACATATTAATCAACTAAAAGCATATAAAGAAAAAACATTTTCAGTTATGCCCGTTTCCGCATTGCCTACGGATACGAAACACCTTGGCTGTGATGGTCCAAAAGGGGACGAAAATCCGCTTCAAGAATTCGAAAACCGTAAGTAATCTCGATTTGTTCTTGGATAATCTTGAAGAAAGAAAATACAGGTAGAAGAACTGATAATGAAGTACAGATCCTTATTTGATGATGTACCCAAGACGTGCACTTTAGGATATCACGATGTGGAAGTCGGAGAAGCTAGACCCATTAAACAACCTCCATATCGAGTCAGTCCACCAAAGCATCAGATAATGAGGGATGAAATAACTTCTCTATTAAAACATGGATTAATAGAAAAAAGTAAGAGCCCTTGGGCGTCCCCTTGCATACTGGTCCCTAAACCTGACGGAAGTCATCGGATGTGTACGGTTTACAGGAAAATAAATGCCATTACTGTTCTTGATATTTATCCGCTCCCTCATAAAGATGACTTAATTGATGCAGTCTCTGGTGCTAAGTTTGTTAGTAAACTAGATTTATTATGGGAGTATTATCAAGTCCCTCTCTCGCCTAGGGCTCGAGACATATCCACCTTCGTCATCAAGGATGGATTATTCAACTATACAGTTATGCCCTTCGGATTATGCAAAGCAGCCGCAACGTTCCAACGTCTCATGAATGAACTTACCCTTCCCCAGGAGGGAGTGGCAGCATACTTGGATGACCTGGTTGTATTTAGTGATAACTGGTTTGATCACTTGATTCGGTTGGAAACACTCTTCAAGACTTTAGAAAATCATGAATTCACTGTCAACTTAGCCAAATGTGTTTTTGGTCAGGCAAAAATATGCTAACTGGTGTTTGAAACAGGACAAAGCGAAGTCGCCCCAGTTCATGCTAAGATTCAAGCTATTTCTGATTTTCCTTCACCCACTGACCAAAAAGGAGTTCAGCGGTTTTTGGGAATGAAGGGATGTTACAGAAGATTCTGTCCTAATTACGCCCAGGTCGCCACTTCCCTGACGGAACTTACTAGCTCATGAGTAAGTTTCAATTGGACTGAAACTTGTGAGGAAACTTTTAATAGACTGAAGCGTCTACTGTCCTCTGCTCCTATTTTACAAAGTCCAGACTTTAATAAGCTATTTACCTTGCACACAGACGCTAGTGGCTCTGCCCTAGGTGGAGTGCTACTTCAACACTCTTCTTGTAGTGACATTCTTCACCCTTCTGCTACTTTTCCTCAAAGTTAAAACCCCACCAACAGAATTATTCTACAGCTGTTAAAGGAATTTGTGTATTGTAACGTCTTACTTATTTGTATATTTATTAATTATTCACTAAAGCTGATTATGTCGAGTATATTAATGTCTTGAATTACTTAAATCTTAGAGGAACCCAAACAGTGCATCTTATATATATATATATATATATATATATATATATATATATATATATATATATATATATATATATATATATATATATATATATATTATATATATATTTTACCTATTTAAAGATAAGGTAATAATACCTCAATTAAATTAAATTAATTCTTGATGAAGTTTTGACTTCCTGTTGGTATTTATATTAATAGAAAATTCAAGGAATGTTAACTTAAAGATTATTACGAGTAAGAAAGAACCTTTTCTTAGGAGAAACTAGTTTTCTCTCTTCATTGTTAAAAAATAACAACGCACTCAAGCTCGTAATACAGACTGAAGTATCTCTACAGACAAGCACAGTGTCTATCTACTGAGGCTCCCAGAACCCTGTCTAGCCCTTATATAATGCCATATGGACTACACTTATTCTTCATGGTACTCTGCCTTGATTAAAAAAACTGAAGGATAAACGGCAAATCACCCAGAATAAAATGGTAAGATTCATCCTGGACCTGGGTCCAAGAGAACAAGTAGGCCAGGATAAATTACAACAATTGGATATGCTGAATCTTGAAGACAGAGTAAAACTGAAGTTAAATAAAGTTTATATAATTACTCAAAAAAGGTCCAGAATATCTTGCTGCTAATTTTGTCAGGCTGGAAACCAAAGCAGTCATAGTACTAGGGGGAGAGAGCACAACTCTGTAGTACTCACAGTCAGTGGCCAGGCTTCAAACACCTTTTATTGTACAGCAATAAAGGAATGGAACAGACTGCCTGCACATGTCAAATCCAGTCATAGCTTGAACCAGTTCAACCTGAGAGCCAAAAGGTACCTAATTAATGTAGCGACAGAAAGGGAGGAGAATGGATTTTTTTTTTTTAGCTAACAATGTTAATGTAAATGACACTTTTTACCTTATTCCTAGTATATATCCTTTAGTATAATAAGATATTATCTCCTTCATAGTATAATAATAAGGTATTAAAAGGACCCCAATGGAAATAAGTCACTGACTTTCTTGGGTTATCCTAGGTTCTCTGCACATATGCTGCTATGTATGATAATCTATGTAACTGTATTTGTGTATACTTGAATAAACTTAATAATTCAACATGTTATGAAGATTTTAAGATTTTTTATAACACTTTCCTTCCAAATAAGATGCCTTGCTGCTGGTGAAAGGCTCTTGATCCAAAGAATTGGAGATACTATTTTCATCCCCCTCGGATCGAAGCTGATTCCCTCCCACTCCGCAGGGAGTGATAATGATATTGATAATGTGCTCACCTACATGTGGTTGCAGGGGTCGACTCAGCTCCTGGCCCCGCCTCTTCGCTTGTCGCTACTAGGTCCACTCTTCTTAAAGCTAGGTATAGATCCTGTCTCTACTACTTTACTCTCCAGATTGTTCCACTTCCTGATAACCCTAAGACTGAGGAAATGCTTCCTACTTTTCGCGGGTAGTGACAAAACAGTGCCAATTTGGAGGACTTTCAGATGCCTGAGACATGCTGCGCTGCGGGTTGTTCAGAAAGGGAGAGGAGGGGGGAAAGGTCAGAAAGAAGTGCCTGTTTATCCTACTCTCTCTCTCAAAAAAAAAAGTCTGCAAAAGTAGATAGTTTAATATATTATGCGCTCCATACCCATCCTGTGGGCGGTAGTGAAAGGATTACAGATACATAATGGGTCCAGAGACTGGGCCCCAAAGTTTTGCCAGCTGAACAAATTACAATGGTAATGAACTCCAGGTAGAACTGGTCACAATCATGACCAAGTTACAAAGGTAATAAATCATCCATACGTTATACATGATTACAGTCATGAACAAATTACAAAGTAATGAGCAATTCACACGTCCACACCCGGTCACAACTGTAATGAGTTATTAGTGCAAATATTAATTGGGTCACACACACATACGAGCACACACACACACACACACACACGAACAGATCTTATTCAATCGACACCTCCATAATTAATCTGGTGGATCACATGAGAATTGAAATGTCGATAGGGAACCTAACAAGAATGGTAACTTTAGACCTGCAAAAGGCCTTCGATACTGTCAACCACAATATATTATATAAGAAACTTCAAGCTAACGGCATAGGTTCCGTAGACTGGTGCAAGTCCTATCTTAACCGGAAACAAATTGTCAGAATCAACAAAACAATCAGAACCCCTGCCGATTGCATGTGGAGTTCCCCAAGGTAGTATTCTGGGTCCCTTGTTATTTCTGTTATGTAAACGACATGCCCATCAGTGTCAAGTGCAAACTCCTACTGTATGCGGATGACAGTGCTCTGTTAGTGTCAGGTAAAGACCCACAAGATATTGGTAATGTAATAACACTGGAACTGGAGTCCTGCAGCAAATGGTTAGTAGACAACAAACATCGTTACACCTTGGGAAAACGGAAGCCATACTCTTTGGCACGAAACAAGCTGAGAAGGGCAAATAATTTTAATGTCTGGTGTAATGAGGAGCCCATCACTTCAGTTTCCTCAGTAAAATATCTGGGAATTCCCTTTGACCCATGCAAGTCAGGAGAATTGATAGGGAACAGCGTAGTAAAGAAAGCGAATGCCAGATTGAAGTTCCTCTACAGACAAGCACGGTGTCTACCTACTGGGGCTCGCAGGACCCTATGTCTATCCCTTATACTATGTCATATGGACTGTGCTTGCTCTTCGTGGTACTGTGCCTTGACAAAAATAAACTGAAAGATAGACTGCAAATCACCCAGAACAAAATGGTAAGATTCATCCTGAACCTGGGTCCAAGAGAACATGTAGGCCAGGACGAATTAACAAAAAATTGGATATGCTGAATGTTGAAGACAGATTAAAACAACTGAAGTTAAATCAAGTTTATAAAATTGCTCATAAACAATGTCCAGAATATCATGCTGCTAATTTTGTCAGGCTGGGAACCAAAGCAGTCAAGGTACTAGGGGAAGAGAGCACAACTTTGTAGTACCCACAGTCAGTGGCCAGGCTTCAAACACCTTTTATTGTACAGCAATAAAGGAATGGAATAGTCTGCCTGCGCATGTCAAAGCCAGTCATAGCGTAAACCAGTTCAATAAGAGAACTAAAAGGTAACTAATGAATGTAGCGACAGAAACGGAGGAGAATTAATTTTTATTTTTTTAGCTAACACTCATGTAAATATAAACAACTAATTTTACCTTATTCCTAGTAGGTATATCTCCTTTATAATACCATAATAAGACATTATCTCCTTTATAGTACAATAATACGATACTATCTCCTTTATACACACATAACCCGCACATAGAAGAGAGGAGCTTACGACGACGTTTCGGTCCGACTTGGGCCATTTACAAAGTCACACTAACCAGAAGTGGAGCAGGAGGGCTAGTGGTTAGTGTGACTTTGTAAATGGTCCAAGTCGGACCGAAACGTCGTCGTAAGCTCCTCTCTTCTATGTGCGGGTTACTTGTGTATCGTTCCAGTCACGGTATTGTGCCTTTTTTGTTATCTTTCTCCTTTATAGTATAATAATAAGGCATCAAAAGTACCCCAATGGAAATAAGTAACTGTCTGACTTTTTTGGGGGTCATCCTAGGTTCTCTACACATATGCTGCTATGTATGATAATCTGTGTAACTGTATTTGTGTATACCTGAATAAACACACACACAAACACACACACACACACACACACACACACACACACACACACACACACACACACACACACACACACACACACACACACACACACACACACACACACACACACACACACACACACACACACACACACACTCAAGACACTGTACACCGTGTATGTCAGGCCCATACTGGAGTATGCAGCACCTGTTTGGAACCCACACTTGATAAAGCACGTCAAGAAACTAGAGAAAGTACAAAGGTTTGCAACAAGGTTAGTTCCAGAGCTAAGGGGAATGTCCTATGAAGAAAGATTAAGGGAAATCGGCCTGACGACACTGGAGGACAGGAGGGTCAGGGGAGACATGATAACGACATATAAAATACTGCGTGGAATAGACAAGGTGGACAAGGACAGGATGTTCCAGGGAGGGGACACAGAAACAAGAGGCCACAATTGGAAGTTGAAGACACAAATGAGTCAGAGAGATAGTAGGAAGTATTTCTTCAGTCATAGAGTTGTAAGGCAGTGGAATAGCCTAGAAAATGACGTAGTGGAGGCAGGAACCATACACAGTTTTAAGACGAGGTTTGATAAAGCTCATGGAGCGGGGAGAGAGAGGGCCTAGTAGCAACCGGTGAAGAGGCGGGGCCAGGAGCTAGGACTCGACCCCTGCAACCACAAATAGGTGAGTACAAATAGGTGAGTACACACACACACACACACACACACATCAGATAACTGCTGCAGCATATGGGCGCCTGGCAAACCTGAGAACAGCATTCCGATACCTTAGTAAGGAATCATTCAAGACACTGTACACCGTGTATGTCAGGCCCATACTGGAGTATGCAGCACCTGTTTGGAACCCGCACTTGATAAAGCACGTCAAGAAACTAGAGAAAGTACAAAGGTTTGCGACAAGGTTAGTTCCAGAGCTAAGGGGAATGTCCTATGAAGAAAGATTAAGGGAAATCGGCCTGACGACACTGGAGGACAGGAGGGTCAGGGGAGACATGATAACGACATATAAAATACTGCGTGGAATAGACAAGGTGGACAAAGACAGGATGTTCCAGGGAGGGGACACAGAAACAAGAGGCCACAATTGGAAGTTGAAGACACAAATGAGTCAGAGAGATAGTAGGAAGTATTTCTTCAGTCAGACAGTTGTAAGGCAGTGGAATAGCCTAGAAAATGACGTAGTGGAGGCAGGAACCATACACAGTTTTAAGACGAGGTTTGATAAAGCTCATGGAGCGGGGAGAGAGAGGGCCTAGTAGCAACCGGTGAAGAGGCGGGGCCAGGAGCTAGGACTCGACCCCTGCAACCACAAATAGGTGAGTACAAATAGGTGAGTACACACACACACACACACACACACACACACACACACACACACACACACACACTGGGCAACTACCTGAGATATGGAAGACGGCAAATGTAGTCCCCATATTTAAGAAAGGAGACAGAAACGAGGCACTAAACTACAGACCTGTGTCTCTGACATGTGTAGTATGCAAAGTCATGGAGAAGATTATCAGGAGGAGAGTGGTGGAATACCTCGAACGGAACAAGATTATAAATGAAAACCAGCATGGATTCATGGAAGGCAAATCCTGTGTCACAAACCTTCTGGAGTTTTATGACAAGGTAACAGAAGACACGAGAGAGAGGGGTGAATTGATTGCATTTTCCTGGACTGCAGGAAGGCCTTTGACACAGTTCCTCACAAGAGATTAGTGCAGAAGCTGGAGGATCAGGCGCATATAACAGGGAGGGCACTGCAATGGATCAGGGAATACCCGACAGGGAGGCAACAACGAGTCATGGTACGTGAAGAGGTATCACAGTGGGAGCCTGTGACGAGCGGGGTCCCACAGGGGGTCAGTTCTAGGGCCGATGCTATTTTTGATATATGCGAACGACATGATGGAAGGAATAGACTCTGAAGTGTCCCTATTCGCAGATGATGTGAAGTTGATGAGAAGAATTAAATCGGATGAGGATGTGCCAGGACTGCAAAGAGACCTGGACAGGCTGGACATGTGGTCCAGAAACTGGCTTCTCGAATTCAACCCTGCTAAATGCAAAGTCATGAAGATTGGGGAGGGGCAAAGAAAACCGCAGACAGAGTATAGGCTAGGTGGACAAAGACTACAGACCTCACTCAGGGAGAAAGATCTTGGGGTGACCATAACACCGAGCACGTCACCGGAGGCACACATCAACCAAATAACTGCTGCAGCATACGGGCGCCTGGCAAACCTGAGAATAGCGTTCCGATACCTTAATAAGGAATCGATCAAGACACTGTACACTGTGTATGTTAGGCCCATACTGGAGTATGCAGCACCAGTCTGGAACCCACACCTGGTCAAGCACGTCAAGAAGTTAGAGAAAGTACAAAGGTTTGCAACAAGGCTAGTTCCAGAGTTCAGGGGAATGTCGTACGAGGAAAGGTTGAGGGAAATCGGACTGACGACACTGGAGGACAGAAGGGTCAGGGGAGACATGATAACGACATACAAGATACTGCGGGGAATAAACAAGGTGGACAGAGATAGGATGTTCCAGAGAGGGGACACAGGGACAAGGGGTCACAACTGGAAGCTGAAGACTCAGACGAGTCACAGGGACGTTAGGAAGTATTTCTTCAGTCATAGAGTTGTCAGCAAGTGGAATAGCCTAGCAAGTGAAATAGTGGAGGCAGGAACCATACATAGTTTTAAGAAGAGGTATGACAAAGCTCAGGAAGCAGAGAGAGAGGATCCAGTAGCGATCAGTGAAGAGGCGGGGCCAGGAGCTGAGTCTCGACCCCTGCAACAATTAGGTGAGTACAATTAGGTGAGTACACACACGAAGTGCAATAGTTTGGGAAGCGATGTAGTGGAGGCAGGATCCATTCATAGCTTTAAGTAGAGGTATGATAAAGCTCATGGTGTAGGGAGTGACCCAGTAGCGGCTAGTGAAGAGGCGGGGCCAGGAGCTATGAATCGACCCCTGCAACCACAACTAGGTGGGTACACGTGGTAATGCTTTATTTACAGTGAGCAAAGTCAAGGTATTTTTCGAGAATGGTTTGGAATATACCACTGTGGATAAATTACTTTGGCATACCTTGAACATTTCTGAGTTGTCTCTGAATTCATTAATTTTATCGCACTCCAGTACATAATGACGCAAGGTGTGACAATAGTCCATCTGGCAAAGTTTGCATTTCATTTGGTCTACATCTGGTGTTGGTGATTTAACCTGCCAAAGATACTTGTAACCCAGCCGGAGCCGGGCGGTAGCGACATCCAAGAGTCTACTTATTTTATTGTATGCACCACAGACATATGACTCCTCCTACATGATAGAATGATGATAGATCGACTGACTGGTGTGTCTCCATGAGTCTCAAGTCAATAATATTTAGTTGAAGTTCTTTTCGTATTATTGTTCTCGAACTACTAACTGACAACCCAAGATTGTAATCTACTCCCTCTTTGAAAGCATACAGCTTAGCCAATTTATCAGTTATATCATGCATCTGAAGACCAATGTGAGATGGAATCCACAGCATGTACACTCTGACTCCACTGTCCATAATCCTACCATACCTGTGTCTGGCTTCTGACACAAGCACGCCACAATACTAGGTAGTGGCTTCAAGACCAACATCTCTCCTCAGTATAAGAAAAATTGCTGACAATCATTTATATTATACGGCTAAAGAAGTTATTTTATGCTTAGATTAGGCAAGGTCTGTCAGGAAATAGGACAGGTGTTGCTGACGCTGATCTAAGTCACATGGTGACCCGCCGCTGGAGCTTTTGGTCATCTGACCGAGGCCTTCCGCTAGTTTGCCGGTTCACCCCTTTAAAAAATTGGATTATTTTTTTTTAATTTACGCTATTTTAGAAGTCTTCTACGATCTCGATCGTGTTGATATTGCTGCACATATTTATTTTAATTATATGAAGATGACCTGCTTATTTTAATACAAACAAATTATAAAATCATTCATTTATTTAGTGGGGAACACTAAACCTGTAAGGCTCATACAGCGCCTGAGAAAATAGGAGGCATTCAGGTTCTATCCAATGAACGGGATCACACATTATATGCCTCTGATCAAGAGCCTCACCAAAATCAAGTAACCTCCCTTGAGAGGGTCATAAACAGTAAATATTCAAAATAATACGCACGCAATAATAAAAATGTACAGTATATGAAAATGTCACTTACCCCAGTAATGATGACGTATATATCTTTGTCATGTGCATTATACCACGGCATCACTCAGGTGGTAGCTCCGTACGTGCCATACCATGGCATCATTCACTCTGCCAGCTCCTGTACGTGCCATACCATGGCATCATTCACTCTGCCAGCTCCTGTACGTGCCATACCATGGCATCATTCACTCTGCCAGCTCCTGTACGTGCCATACCATGGCATTATTCACTCAGTCAGCTCCTGTACGTGCCATACCATGGCATCATTCACTCTGCCAGCTCCTGTACGTGCCATACCATGGCATCATTCACTCAGCCAGCTCCTGTACGTGCCATACCATGGCATCATTCACTCTGCCAGCTCCTGTACGTGCCATACCATGGCATCATTCACTCTGCCAGCTCCTGTACGTGCCATACCATGGCATCATTCACTCTGCCAGCTCCTGTACGTGCCATACCATGGCATCATTCACTCAGCCAGCTCCTGTACGTGCCATACCATGGCATCATTCACTCAGCCAGCTCCTGTACGTGCCATACCATGGCATCATTCACTCTGCCAGCTCCTGTACGTGCCATACCATGGCATTATTCACTCAGTCAGCTCCTGTACGTGCCATACCATGGCATCATTCACTCTGCCAGCTCCTGTACGTGCCATACCATGGCATCATTCACTCAGCCAGCTCCTGTACATGCCATACCATGGCATTCACTCTGCCAGCTCCTGTACGTGCCATACCATGGCATCATTCACTCAGCCAGCTCCTGTACATGCCATACCATGGCATTCACTCAGCCAGCTCCTGTACATGCCATACCATGGCATTCACTCTGCCAGCTCCTGTACGTGCCATACCATGGCATCATTCACTCAGCCAGCTCCTGTACGTGCCATACCATGGCATCATTCACTCAGTCAGCTCCTGTACGTGCCATACCATGGCATCATTCACTCAGTCAGCTCCTGTACGTGCCATACCATGGCATCATTCACTCAGCCAGCTCCTGTACGTGCCATACCATGGCATCATTCACTCAGTCAGCTCCTGTACGTGCCATACCATGGCATCATTCACTCTGCCAGCTCCTGTACGTGCCATACCATGGCATCATTCACTCAGCCAGCTCCTGTACGTGCCATACCATGGCATCATTCACTCAGCCAGCTCCTGTACGTGCCATACCATGGCATCATTCACTCAGCCAGCTCCTGTACGTGCCATACCATGGCATCATTCACTCAGTCAGCTCCTGTACGTGCCATACCATGGCATCATTCACTCTGCCAGCTCCTGTACGTGCCATACCATGGCATCATTCACTCAGCCAGCTCCTGTACGTGCCATACCATGGCATCATTCACTCAGTCAGCTCCTGTACGTGCCATACCATGGCATCATTCACTCAGCCAGCTCCTGTACGTGCCATACCATGGCATCATTCACTCAGCCAGCTCCTGTACGTGCCATACCATGGCATCATTCACTCAGCCAGCTCCTGTACGTGCCATACCATGGCATCATTCACTCAGCCAGCTCCTGTACGTGCCATACCATGGCATCATTCACTCAGCCAACTCCTGTACGTGCCATACCATGGCATCATTCACTCAGCCAGCTCCTGTACGTGCCATACCATGGCATCATTCACTCAGCCAGCTCCTGTACGTGCCATACCATGGCATCATTCACTCAGCCAGCTCCTGTACGTGCCATACCATGGCATCATTCACTCAGCCAACTCCTGTACGTGCCATACCATGGCATCATTCACTCAGCCAGCTCCTGTACGTGCCATACCATGGCATCATTCACTCAGCCAACTCTGAAAATCCGGCCGATCTTAAGAATTCATCGTCTCTAAGGTGTGTATGGCGAGGAAGTTTCCGCCAAAAAGAGACATGTCGCCAAACTCAAGACTTGAGAACTCTGTCAAGTTTACCGAGTATAAACAACACTCGAGGCGCTGCCTACCCATCACATACACCTAAAAATTTCCACCTTCTGCTTTTACCGATAATTCTTCTTCTGTCAGATAGAAGCCTTGTGTGATGGGTGACCACAGTGCGACTCTGTGACACAGTTTGTCCAGCACTTTATAGGATTATCACACACGACGGCTAGAGAATGAATAAGCGAGTATCACTAACAATATGGCGGACACAACTGACCAGGTCACGTGACTGCGAACTATGTATATTTCTCTTATGGGCTTTTAACCCTTCCCATAATAATAATAATAATAATAATAATAATAATAATAATAATAATAATAATAATTATTATTATTATTATTATTATTATTATTATTATTATTATTATTATTATTATTATTATTATTATTATTATTATTATTATTATAGGAGCGTAGATTATAATCTAAGTACCTGAACCTATTAACTGTATTTATTTGGCACTATCTCACGTACCTCAATGCAATGTATTGTCACTTGCCATTGAATCCCAGTTTAAATCTGGGGTTTAATATATCCTTATTTCTACAAGTAAATAATTTCTTCAGCTAAAACATATTTGTGATCTAAACACAATAGTTTACAGTGACAGGAACAAGAAAGAACACACATCAATGCTATTAACTGTTTATTATGCTCCTCGCAACAAATTATGATTATAAAAAGTACAAAATAAAAATTGGGCGGTTTGATGGAAGCTGCAAAGCAGAGGCGACACGAGGGTGAGGCTACCTCGAGGTTAAGTCACTGTGTTCCTGATGACATCGAGGTTAAGTCACTGTGTTCCTGATGACCTCGAGGCTAAGTCACTGTGTTCCTGATGACCTCGAGGTTAAGTCACTGTGTTCCTGATGACCTCGAGGTTAAGTCACTGTGTTCCTGATGACCTCGAGGCTAAGTCACTGTGTTCCTGATGACCTCGAGGTTAAGTCACTGTGTTCCTGATGACCTCGAGGTTAAGTCACTGTGTTCCTGATGACCTCGAGGTTAAGTCACTGTGTTCCTGATGACCTTGAGGCTAAGTCACTGTGTTCCTGATGACCTCGAGGTTAAGTCACTGTGTTCCTGATGACCTCGAGGTTAAGTCACTGTGTTCCTGATGACCTCGAGGTTAAGTCACTGTGTTCCTGATGACCTCGAGGTTAAGTCACTGTGTTCCTGATGACCTCGAGGTTAAGTCACTGTGTTCCTGATGACCTCGAGGTTAAGTCACTGTGTTCCTGATGACCTCGAGGCTAAGTCACTGTGTTCCTGATGACCTCGAGGTTAAGTCACTGTGTTCCTGATGACCTCGAGGTTAAGTCACTGTGTTCCTGATGACCTCGAGGTTAAGTCACTGTGTTCCTGATGACCTCGAGGTTAAGTCACTGTGTTCCTGATGACCTCGAGGTTAAGTCACTGTGTTCCTGATGACCTCGAGGCTAAGTCACTGTGTTCCTGATGACCTCGAGGTTAAGTCACTGTGTTCCTGATGACCTCGAGGTTAAGTCACTGTGTTCCTGATGACCTCGAGGTTAAGTCACTGTGTTCCTGATGACCTCGAGGCTAAGTCACTGTGTTCCTGATGACCTCGAGGTTAAGTCACTGTGTTCCTGATGACCTCGAGGTTAAGTCACTGTGTTCCTGATGACCTCGAGGTTAAGTCACTGTGTTCCTGATGACCTCGAGGTTAAGTCACTGTGTTCCTGATGACCTCGAGGCTAAGTCACTGTGTTCCTGATGACCTCGAGGTTAAGTCACTGTGTTCCTGATGACCTCGAGGTTAAGTCACTGTGTTCCTGATGACCTCGAGGTTAAGTCACTGTGTTCCTGATGACCTCGAGGCTAAGTCACTGTGTTCCTGATGACCTCGAGGCTAAGTCACTGCGTTCCTGATGACCTCGAGGTTAAGTCACTGTGTTCCTGATGACCTCGAGGTTAAGTCACTGTGTTCCTGATGACCTCGAGGCTAAGTCACTGTGTTCCTGATGACCTCGAGGCTAAGTCACTGTGTTCCTGATGACCTCGAGGTTAAGGCACTGTGTTCCTGATGACCTCGAGGCTAAGTCACTGTGTTCCTGATGACCTCGAGGTTAAGTCACTGGGTTCCTGATGACATCGAGGTTAAGTTACTGGGTTCCTGATGACCTCGAGGTTAAGTCACTGTGTTCCTGATGACCTCGAGGTTAAGTCACTGTGTTCCTGATGACCTTGAGGTTAAGTCACTGTGTTCCTGATGACCTCGAGGTTAAGTCACTGGGTTCCTGATGACCTCGAGGTTAAGTCACTTGTCAGCATAGTTACTGATCCCCTACGTGTTCCTGATGACCTCGAGGTTAAGTCACTGTGTTCCTGATGACCTCGAGGTTAAGTCACTGGGTTTCTGATAACCTCGAGGTTAAGTCACTGTGTTCCTGATGACATCGAGGTTAAGTCACTGTGTTCCTGATGACATCGAGGTTAAGTCACTGTGTTCCTGATGACGTCGAGGTTAAGTCACTGTGTTCCTGATGACGTCGAGGTTAAGTCACTGTGTTCCTGATGACGTCGAGGTTAAGTCACTGTGTTCCTGATGACGTCGAGGTTAAGTCACTGTGTTCCTGATGACGTCGAGGTTAAGTCACTGGGTTCCTGATGACATCGAGAACTAGTGACACTCTCTGAGACCTTGTGGAAAAACTTGAAAGTTTTTCATACGAATAATGGAGCATCAGTGTCGTGAACACCTGTCAGTGTTTGGAGGAAACCCACATGGAAATAATGACAGGAGAATACAGGATTTACAATAGACATCCCTTTCAAGGGGCGTACCTTAATGATAGCGAGAAACTGCAGTGGTCTTCCCTTCCTTGTATCGAACCCGATTACCTCTCATTCCTCAGACATAATATAACCCCAACAGGTTTAGGGCTTCCTCATGAAATAATAATAATAATAATAATAATAATAATTTACAAGTGAATTAAAATTTCAGTATTGTTATTTTGGTGATAACACGTACTAAGAGAATATTTAGCATATCTTTTTTTTGTAACTAAATTTTTAATATAATTATGCTATTGTATTCCACTTTGAATAATGCAACCTGGCTAAGATTCATTACTATGCAAAATCAAAATACTTTTGACCTTTCGTCGCATTTAATTGAAAACCATTGCCTCCGTTGTCCCGTTTTCGTTAAATTTCCATTAAAATTTAGCTATCTTTTACATTAACCATGCAGTTACTGGGTACATATTCCAGCAGCCGTCACTATAAAATATATATTCTCCCAGCTGTCTCTGTGTATATTTACCCAGCCATCAGTAGGTATATATTAACCCTGTAGTTATTAGGTATATATATTCAACCAGTAGTCACTGTATATATATATTCACCAAGCCATCACTAGGTACAATTTATATTAACCAAGCCGTCACTTGGTGTATTCATATATTCATCCAGCCGCCACTAACTATATAAACATATAAAAAGTTCGTAATGTAGTATAGTGTTTGACAGCTTTTGCCATTTAAAATTTGCTAACCTAAACAAAATATATTAAGAATAAATGATCGAAAAGCAAATTTAGCGACCACTGAAAAAAATCTACACTCACGTTAAAGTATTTGTTTAATGTGCTATGATAATATTAATGCAGACGAATACGTAAACTGTAAAGGCAGTGTAACTATAATGACTAGCAGGGTAAGAATCAGGGTATATACACCGAGAGCTATCTATCAGTATATATATATACACCAATAGATGTTTATTACAGCGTTTTTATATTTCGGTGTATATTCAACGAGAGCTTACATCTCTCAGTGTATATACACCATGAAGTGGAGAATGAAACTGATCGAAGCTTTTCGCGTTTGACACGCTTCTTCAGGAGCAATGTATGGAAAGTAATGGACATGACAGTAAGGCCCGCAAGGCTCCCAAAAACTATTCTAACGAGCCTTTGCAACACACATTACAAGACAGTAATCATTAAATGTCCACCGTTTATGTTTTAGTTAGACAAAAGACTTAGTAATCATCAAAATCGTACGTCTGACAACTTTCAAAGAATACCGTAGTGTCTAGAGAATTTCCATACTCTTTGTGAAATATCACAAAAGTCTTGGAAGAATGACTAAAAACCGCACTATTGATTACATGCCGTACATCAACGAATCTAAGTGGTTATTGAGTACCTAAGATCAATTAATTTAATTTTACATCTTGGAATTTCCATGCAATTTTTAATTCATCACCTATCACCTGGAAACTCCAGGTACCAAGTGTACTGATGATGAATCCCCAGCATTTCTGGATGATGCTTTGATATGCAATTCAGGCATATATGAAAATGTTGGCATATCTGTGGTTGGAGCACTAATTAACTTACACAAATATATACATTTTGTCTTATGACTTGCTCTCAGACATAAGTACTGAATACAGCAGTAAAATATTAATGGAAGCTAGACTCCTCAAGGTTGAGAGTGTCTTCATTCTGATGAAGGGCTCTTGATCTAAAGAATTGAAGTTACCCAACCATTCCTTGGATCAAACCTGCTTACCTGGCATTCACGTTATGGGTTTAGTGCTTCCTCATTATTAGTAGCAGTACAGAAACTATAAATATATCAAATGAATACCAGAGACACGTTTAACTTATGAAGTACTGAAAAAAATAAGACATTGACACCCACTTTTAATATGGTTAACAAGAGACAAACTCCGAGGCGTTGTATGACCCTTACGGGTTTAGAGCTTCCCAGTGAATATAATGTCTCGTGTGTTCATAGGTGGTAATATTGTTCACACACCTTCCCCTCCCCCCCCTGGCTACACTCACATCTTCATCCATTCTACAACAAAATCATTAAAGTCAATCTAATTTACATGTGATCAAGAAACTTTAATCCTTCTTCTTACTTTCTTAAGTCTCTCTGGTTAAATATATTTTTTACACATGTAGAGGAGGTATTTGGGTAAAAACTGTCGTGTAAAGGGCACCTAGATGTTTTGGATACTTAAATTAGAGACAACTGATTCAAGAAGTCGTAAAAACATGACTGCCGTTGGCTGAATGGTTAACGCATTGGTCTGTGAGTTTTATGATTCACGTACATGGGTTCAAGCCCCACCCGTGCCCTGATTTATTTGCAACAACTTCTAGCCCACACAGTGACCGTTATAAAGTCACTGACTCGATAAAACACAGCGTTCAAAACATTAAAATAACAAAAATATCCATTCTATGCCAGTGCCAAATTCTACCTCTTCGATATTTATATGTCATGATAGCTGCGTATGAACGCTATACTCCTGTAGATTTCTCACCTTTTGAAGCTCCAGCAAGGGTCTACGGGGCCAGTGCCTTCGCTGCATTACTACTCGCACTGCCTGTCAAAGGGATGGGGGAAAGGGGTGCCTTAAGATAAGATAAGATAAGATTTCGTTCGGATTTTTAACCCCGGAGGGTTAGCCACCCAGGATAACCCAAGAAAGTCAGTGCGTCATCGAGGACTGTCTAACTTATTTCCATTGGGGTCCTTAATCTTGTCCCCCAGGATGCGACCCACACCAGTCGACTAACACCCAGGTACCTATTTGCTGCTAGGTGAACAGGACAATAGGTGTAAGGAAACGTGTCGAAATGTTTCCACCCGCCGGGAATCGAACCCGGGCCCTCCGTGTGTGAAGCGGGAGCTTTAGCCACCAGGCCACCGGGCCACCCTTGATGCTTGTGAATGGCACTTAATCCTAGGAATTAGTTAGCCTTGCTTGAATCACACCGGATTAACTTGTATTCTTTAGGTTCTGCACGTTCAGTGCTTTCCCATGAATACGGTGATAGTAATGCGATGCAGGACATACACATATCACAACTCTGACCCCAACACCTGTTCCATGAAATTCCGTGCACTGAAAAAAGTGGCAGCGTCTTGTGGATAGACTTATGAGGGCATTTAGATACACATCTCCTATGAACACAAATCAGACTAAACAGCGACACCTGAGGCAATAAAGATACTTATAGACCCTCTGTAGGACATAAAATAAATCATATTTGAGCGAAACATTGCATAATAAAGGCTTGTTTTCATTTATTTTTTTTCATAATCCTACTGGTCGACATGTTCGAAATTAGAGTTCTTCGGTTATGTAACCGAGCCATAAACTAGGCATTTCTTTTAATTTTTACTTGAAGAAAAATCCCCATAAGAGAATATGAAGATGTCTGTACAGTGCTGTATATTTTGCCATTCAGTCTTACCACGTAGAGGTAAAGAGGCATTATGTACATAATTGACTACGGAACTGTTCCTTCTAGCCTATTGGATATGGATGTCTTGGAAGGAACTGCACCGCCCTCTGTCCGTACTCCGTCTTGTGGCCTTGCTTGCCCTTACCACTCTTCTTGATGCCCAGATACCAACCCAGGTGAGCGTGCTTCTTGTTTAAGTAGTTGAAGAAGGCTCCAGATAAAGTCTCCACCCATACTGTATTCTCCTTCAGCTCATTAGGCTGCAGAGAGGACAAGATTAGTGTAACTCACAAAGGTTAAAAATATTATATTAACGATTTTCAGAACTAAATATGTAAAATAAAGGTAGGAATTGATGGTTAATGATTAGGACAGATCTTATTTTTCTTTCGCCTACTTCTCAACTTTTTTTTGCCCTTGTGGTTTATGGTTAGAACAGATCTTTCTCTCTCTCTCCCGTACCTACCTCTCCATATATCTTGCCCTTGTGGTTCATGGCTAGGAAGAGTCCCGCATCAACTCCTCTGACCTGCACCTCGCCTTTGCCAACTGCTCGCACCTCTAAGATGGCTGCGGAACAAAACACTCAAGTTTAGTATAATAATAATAATAATAATAATAATAATAATAATAATAATAATAATAATAATAATAATAATAATAATAATAAATAGGAATTCAAACTGACAGCATCACAGCCAAAGATAAAACCTGATTACTCTGTACGTCTTATTCGCTAGGCGCTGTATAATTCTTATGGATTTAGCGCTTCTCTATGGACGACGTAGCAACAAAACTGACCGTAGATGTTGTAGAACTCTCTGGTGCCCTTGATGGTCATGTCGGGGTAGATGGCCAAGTTCCAGCCAGTCATGGAGAATAATTGTTTCCTGACGGTGAGTTGAGGCTGTCTCCGCAATCGCTCTCTGAGAGGAGGGTCAAGCAGGCACTCCCTGCAGGGAGTCGGAACACACTATAATGTATTGGTAAAATGTCTCAATGTGATTTATTAGTTTTGGTTAACTATTGTCGACTACAAATACTGAAAAGTAAAAAACACCACAATCAATAAAATTATCCGTAAAGGAAATATAGGATAGGAGTGGAGGGTGAAGTGAGAACTGACCCGGGACACGGTCAACAAGTAAAGGAACACAAAGAAAAAGAAAGTAATACCTTCTCATCACCAGGCAAAACGCCCCATGAGTTAGGGACCTGGGTCATATGTGGCACTGACTTACACGCTCTTACAAAGTGTTACTTGAACAGCCTTGAAACTAGCAAAGGCCCAAGCAACTGGCATTCTATCTAATATAAAACATTAATACCTCAATACGAATTTTTCTCTTCACACTGACATCAGTTGAAGAAGTCATTGCTAAATTGTCTAAGGCTTTAAACTGATAGAAGATAGAAGTAAGGATGTGTGTGTGAGAGAAACAAAGGAGTTGCAGCACTAGCAGTGGAGAGGGAAAAAAATTGACAGATATGTTAGGGAAAGTTCAGAAAACAGGATAACTCATAATACAGTTTTTGATTAAAATCGGAAGATTGCTCTATAAACACAAAGAGACGGAGAAAATGAGGCAAATGCTTCCTTAGCATCTACTATACAAATAGCTTAAGTGCAAGAAATAAAACAGATGAACTGAGACTAACTGCATGTGCAAGAAACATTGATAATATTGTCAATAATGGCATTATTATCTATATATCATGTATTATAAATGTAACAACCAGTATGACGGTTGGGAGGTGTATGACCGCTTCATATTCGTATTTCCCCAGACCTAGCAGAAGCAGGATCTCTGCTTGGCAGACGAAGATATCACTGAATAATAAACAACCACCAGAGGAAGGACGTTTATCATTCTTTCCTTCGCACTCCCCCATTTAATTAACCCACATCATTATTGCAATATCTGAAACGTGGTTCGTTCTGAAAAATACGGACAAGTCTGCTGAATTCTACATACAGGGAAATAAATTATTCCACACTGATAGTCAACAAGAAAGGGGGCGGAGTTGCTATTATGTTAGGGAAAATTTAAACGTTATAAAGGAGCGGAGAGACACGGAATCTGTTTGGCTGCAGTTTCTCGAGGGCATGAGAAGCTAATCTTAGGTGTGATCAACAGACCCTCAAACTTAGATAGTGACCACGGTAACTTTGGGACGCAACTGCTCAGAATCTAAACGAAAAAGTAATTTTAACTGGAGATTTTTAACTTTAGCCAAATCGACTGGAACAATACGACAGAGTATTGTATCTGGTAGAGAACTCAGTCGGATGTTCATGGCAATTAGTGATATATCCGATTTTCTCATCATGGGTTTAGTTATCTCTACCGTTATTGTACTTTCCTCCCGCGAAGGATTCCCTTCCATACCTTGATGAAGAATTAGACATATGCAACATCTGGGTATCTTTACTGTAATCGTTTCGCCATTCAGTGACTTTTTTAACACCAACTCCAAGGCTGAGGGACTGATTCCTCGTCTTTTGTATATAGTTCTACTGCCTTCCAATTATGTCCTTGAATTTGTATTGATAAAGCCACTGGATGGCAAAAGGTCTACAATAAAGATACCCAGATGTTGCACATGTGTCTAATTCTTCATCTTGTCGGTATTGTACATCATTCATGTACAACTTCTATATCCTTCCAGCTATGACACATTTCGTTATACAGTTCATAATAGCTTAGGCTTTAACAGTTGCATTTTCATATTTCTTCAAGCATACCGTCATTCATTAATTACAATTATAATTTATTAATTAGTAATTCTGTTTACGTTACCTCTTAACAATTCAGTTACAGAATTAGGATTTAATTATCAAACTATCACATGTCATATATGGACGGTAAGGAAAACAGAAAAAATCAGGAAAATTGATAAATGAGACATTTATGCAACATTTTGGTTTCTTTATTCAGGCAATGCTTCTTCAGTCCAGTGCATATCCGAATGTTGCACACGTCTCATTTATCACCTTGTCGGTTATCTAAACCGTTTATTCAAATCCTGACAGGAAAATTGTTGTAGCTATGAAAGTTATGCTGAACAAGACGAATGTGAAGATAGGCAAGTTGCTGAAAGGCGGATGAGAAAGAAAAATGAGGAGAAAAGAAAAGAAAGGATAGGGAAGTTAAAGCGGGGACAGAGAGAAGGAAGTAATGCCTTGGGGAGTAATAGTAAAATAAAGTGGAGAGTTGGAAGGAAGAGGAGAGAGGGAAGGGGTAAGAGGGAAACGAGAAGGCAGATTGAGCTGAGACATAACTATAATTAGATCCGCAGTAAAAACTTCGCCCACTGATGTCATTGAAAGATTTGTTAGACCAGACAGACCTACACCATGTTGATGTGTAGCAGCAGCAGTAACAGCACCAACACCAGCAGCACCATCATCACCATCAGCAGCACCAACACCAGCAGCAGCAGCAACAACAGCAACACCACCAGCAGCAGCACCATCACCAACACCAGCACCAGCAAAAGAAGCAACAATAGCAGCACCAGAAACAGTACCAGCATAAGAAACAGCAGCACCAACAACAGCAGCAGCAGTATTCTTCATTATTTGGCATAAAGGTGAAATGTAGGCATGATTTAATCGACAGGATTTAAACCTAACATTCTTAAAAAAAAATGTCTAGCATTATAGAGCGATGTCACGCGGCTGTTCTTAGTTTTCTGAATGAAGTGGAAAAAACCATCCATCATATGACATTTTTTTATTTGTACTGGGTGGATAGATGGAACGCCAATGGCAGGTGTTGGTCAAACACCCAAAGCTTCCACTGAGCGTGTAATCTGATCATTCAAAATCCACACGAGGAGAAATTGTTCCAATTCTCTCTTAAAACACCACCAGCAGACTCTTTAAATTCAAATACCGAATGATAATAGTGAAGAAAAGACACGTTGCAAAACATTGTTTTGCTGAACTTTATGCTCTTCTGAACTTATAATTTCGTGACACATATTTTTTTTAATAAAAGAGAACTAGAGCACTTTACAGGTGTCTAGACTGATAACTGAGCGAGTGTCACTTTGTCACCTTTAAGGAATTTAAAACATCCATTATGTTTGTAGTGTTCACTGCTCCCTACTGTCCCGCACGGTGACACCTACAACTACTGCCCCGCACGGTGACACCTACAACTACTGTCCCGCACGGTGACACCTACAACTACTGTCCCGCACGGTGACACCTACAACTACTGCCCCGCACGGTGACACCTATAACTACTGCCCCGCACGGTGACACCTACAACTACTGCCCTGCACGGTGACACCTACAACTACTGCCCCGCACGGTGACACCTACAACTACTGCCCCGCACGGTGACACCTACAACTACTGCCCCGCACGGTGACACCTACAACTACTGCCCCGCACGGTGACACCTACAACTACTGCCCCGCACGGTGACACCTATAACTACTGCCCCGCACGGTGACACCTACAACTACTGCCCCGCACGGTGACACCTACAACTACTGCCCCGCACGGTGACACCTACAACTACTGCCCCGCATGGTGACACCTACAACTACTGCCCCGCACGGTGACACCTACAACTACTGCCCCGCACGGTGACACATACAACTACTGCCCCGCATGGTGACACCTACAACTACTGCCCCGCACGGTGACACCTACAACTACTGCCCCGCACGGTGATACCTACAAGTCTTCCTATAAATTCATGTTCTCCTTTCACTTGTGTATTTCTTGAAAAGGATCCCAGAAGAGGGTCGAAATATACAGATCAATCAACTTCTTGCATTTGTCTCCATGTGGGTTATTATTATTATTATTATTATTATTATTACATTTTTTTTTTCAACAAGTCGGCCGTCTCCCACCGAGACAGGGTGACCCAAAAAGAAAGAAAATCCCCAAAAAGAAAATACTTTCATCATCATTCAACACTTTCACCTCACTCACACATAATCACTGTTTTTGCAGAGGTGCTCAGAATACAACAGTTTAGAAGCATATTCGTATAAAGATAGACAACATACCCCTCCAAACTGCTAATATCTCAAACCCCTCCTTTAGAGTGCAGGCATTGTACTTCCCATTTCCAGGACTCAAGTCCGGCTATATAAAAATAACCGGTTTCCCTGAATCCCTTCACTAAATATTACCCTGCTCACACTCCAACAGATCGTCAGGTCCCAAATACCATTTATCTCCATTCACTCCTATCGAACACGCTCACGCACACTTGCTGAAAGTCCAAGCCCCTCGCCCACAAAACCTCCTTTACCCCTTTCTTCCAACCTTTTCGAGGACGACCCCTACCCCGCCTTCCTTCCCCTACAGATTTATATGCTCTCCATGTCATTCTACTTTGATCCATTCTCTCTAAATGACCAAACCACCTCAACAACCCCTCTTCAGCCTGTCATGTAGGTGGTAATGATTAGGGGAATATGGGGGTAAGAGGAGGGAGTTAGTAGGTAGGGGACAGGCGAGGCAGTAGGAGGGATGAGTGCGGAGGTAGGTAGGAGATGACAGGAGAGGTGAGCGGTAGGTAGGTAATGTGAGGACACTGGTGACTACAACTTCATCTCTCATTACTCTACCCACCACTCCACACTACTCACCCTCTCACTACTTTAACTAAACATAAATAAATGGAGAAAATAACGGGGACAGAGAGTATTACTATTCTACTCAAACACAGTTTATTATTAAGTCTTTGTACAATAATATATTTGGGAACAGAACATTATTGTGGTTTAGATAAATGGGGTAGTACACATAAGCAGTGAGACAGGGAATACAATTAGCTTGGCCAAAATGAATGTAACTTACAATATAGTACACTGTAGTTCACTACAGGAACTAAGCCACAGGTCCCAAGACCTACACAGCACGAGTATTTGTTCTGATAGATGTGTCCAAGTGTTCAAAGATGCGGACCTCCAGTTGACGGTGAGTTTTACCAATAAACATTGCATTACAGCTATGATAATTACATTTGTAGACTCCGAAGGACTGTACTTTGACAGGTATAACAGGCTTGGTCTCAGACCGGGCCGCGGGGGCGTTGACCCCCGAAACCCTCTTCAGATATATTCCAGGCAAAGAGACGTTGTACAATGTATAGTGTATTGACACTTAAATATATCTCTTAATTTTCACTGGGGATAAAATTTTTGTAAATGAGTGTCTTAGTGTCTCTAATCCTTAACTCTATATAGGTAAAGATGGCAGCCATCTTGGATTTCTCAAATTCCTCAAGGTTAATAGACTCACACTCACTGGATTATCACTCTAGACCTCTCAGTTGATCAAATAATATTGATGCGCTATAAGATCCCAGGCTCGTCTTTCCACTAGACTATTGTGTACAATTAGTCTAGACTATTGTGTACAATTGTGGCATCACGAAATCGTGATGACACAATTGTACACAAACCATACCACCGTCTGACTAGGAAAGTTACCTCACCATAGGCAAGACCAGCCTTCTTAACCTCATTACAAAATAATCTGGGAGGAGTTTGGTTTACAATGCATGTGTTGATTGTTGGGCCGAGGCTGGAATAAATGTTTTTGCTGGTGGCTGGTGTTTACATTTTTGGGTCATTACAGTGTGCTATTTATACTCTAACTCTCTTGATTGCTTGAGCAATGTGAAGTGAGCTCTTGTGACGGAGCACTTGCAGATGTTTGGTGTGTTGATATTGATTCTGAAGAGCATAGGAATGCATGCACACACACACACACACACATTCACCACGGCTAACATAAACACAAGCACATAAACATTAATAAGCGAAAGTGTTGACAAAAACCAGAGCAGTTTTGTTTTTGACTTCTGAGAAAGAAATTATATAAAGAACCTTATGAGAATAGGAGGAAGTAAAACCAATTGATATAAATATAAATTATTTAGATGATTTCAACGACAAAAGCAAGTAGCGGTTAATAAGTGAATTAGGAAACACACTGACCAATAGACCACTGTCGCTAACACACTGACAAATATAACACCACTGTCACTAACACACTGACAAATATAACGCCACTGTCACTAACACACTGACAAATATAGCACCACTGTCACTAACACACTGACAAATATAACACCACTGTCACTAACACACTGAGGAGGAAGACAACAGTCAAGGACCAGGTGATAAAACTGAGGAAAGAAGGTGGAGAACTCACAAGAAACGATCAAGAGGTATGTGAGGAGCTCAACACGAGATTTAAGGAAGTATTTACAGTAGAGTCAGGAAGGACTCTGGGGGGACAGACCAGATGGGGACACCAGCAAGGAATACACCAACAAATGTTGGACGACATACATACAGATGAGGAGGAGGTGAAGAAACTGCTAAGGGACATCGATACCTCAAAGGCAATGGGACCAGACAACATCTCCCCGTGGGTCCTTAGAGAGGGAGCAGATATGTTGTGCGTGCCACTTACCACAATCTTCAACACGTCCCTGGAAACTGGGCAACTACCTGAGGTATGGAAGACGGCAAATGTACTTCCCATTTTTAAAAAAGGAGACAGAAAAGAGGCACTAAACTATAGACCTGTGTCATTGACGTGTATAGTATGCAAAATTATGGAGAAGATTATCAGGAGGAGAGTGGTGGAGCACCTGGAATGGAACAAGAGTATAAATGCCAACCAGCACAGATTCATGGAAGGCAAATCCTGTGTCACAAACCTTCTGGAGTTTTATGATAAAATAACAGAAGTAAGACAAGAGAGAGAGGGGTGGGTTGATTGCATCTTCTTGGACTGCAAGAAGGCCTTTGACACAGTTCCTCACAAGAGATTAGTGCAGAAGCTAGAGCATCAGGTGCATATAACAGGAAGGGCACTGCAATGGATCAGAGAATACCTGACAGGGAGACAACAACGAGTCATGGTACGTAATGATGTATCACAGTGGGCACCTGTGACGAGCGGGGTCCCACAGGGGTCGGTCCTAGGACCAGTGCTATTTTTGGTATATGTGAACGACATGATGGAAGGGTTAGACTCAGAAGTGTCCCTGTTTGCAGATGATGTGAAGTTAATGAGGAGAATTAAATCTGATGAGGACCAGGCAGGACTTCAAAGAGACCTGGACAGACTGGACACCTGGTCCAGCAAATGGCTTCTCGAATTTAATCCTGCCAAATGCAAAGTCATGAAGATAGGGGAAGGGCACAGAAGACCACAGACAGAGTATAGGCTAGGTGGCCAAAGACTGCAAACCTCACTCAAGGAGAAAGATCTTGGGATGAGTATAACACCGAGCATGTCTCCGGAAGCACACATCAACCAGATAACTGCTGCAGCATATGGGCGCCTGGCAAACCTGAGAACAGCATTCCAATACCTTAGTAAGGAATCGTTCAAGACACTGTACACCGTGTATGTCAGGCCCATACTGGAGTATGCAGCACCTGTTTGGAACCCGCACTTGATAAATCACGTCAAGAAACTAGAGAAAGTACAAAGGTTTGCGACAAGGTTAGTTCCAGAGCTAAGGGGAATGTCCTATGAAGAAAGATTAAGGGAAATCGGCCTGACGACACTGGAGGACAGGAGGGTCAGGGTATCATGTGGGAGTTCGATACGTGGATAGGGTAAAGTAATACTCACGTAGGCTGGTAGTACGTATAATTACAGATAATGTGGGGAGCGCCCAACAGCCTGCCTATCTCCTTGCTCACTCTCGTATAACTGACTGGCCGGCCACAGTACCCATATGTGAGGGGGTCTTTGAATACTGCTGTGGTCAGCACAATATGAATAGACAGTGACTCAGGCAGAGACGGTTGGTAGTGAGTCAACTACTGGTACACTGGTTACTGGTAACTGGTTACTACTACTGAGAGCTCGGCGACGCTAACGTATGTCGTCCCGACATACAACTAATACAAACTAGAGATGGCAGGTGTACGGCTTGGGCTGATTCTATACAATGTCAAAGTACACAACAATTAAACATTAAAACATACATAAGCAGAACATTGGAATGGAAGCTTACGTAACTGAAACTGTAATGCAATACAAGGTATAATATAGCACAACTCATCGAATGAAACTCAACGTTGGGATTACACAGTGGAAGTGATAAAAAAAATTTGATCGATCGATCTGTATTCATGTGATCTACGGATTCTGAGGAAGGTATATATACAAAGAAGTGTTTAACAGAAAGGCAGATTCGGTGCACTCAAATCTAGACTGTTAACTCTCAGAATGCAGAGAGAACATGAACACAAAAAAAAAAATTCTTGAATACTGATAAGTTGATACTGTAATTATTCATCTATACAGGTTATTTACATTTAACCCCAACTCTGCTAGGGTAAGATTGACATATGTAGAATGGGTGTCATCTCTGGGAGGATCAAACTCTGTTGCATTGGCTAACTCATGCTGTATTTGAGGCAAATCTGAATTGGATGTTACAAATGATACTTGAGGATTTCTCAATACCTGTCGTGTACATAGGGAATAACGACATTCAGGTTGATCGTCTGACTGAGTATCAGAGGAAGAGAGTACAGGATCAGGAGGATTGTCATAGTCTGTCACATTAGTCTGGGTTGGAACATCATTATCATCACATACTAACTTCATATGATCTAAATGCGATTCTTTATACTGACCAGTATTAATCTCTCTAACCTTATACTTATTACCAGTGATATGTTCAACTACTCGATAAGGACCAACAAACTTTTGATCAAGCTTTGGCATTGCAGACGTTTTGTTAAAGTTAATCAGCATAACTCTCGAACCTACTTTGATTTTGGATGGCTTTGCTCGAGTGTTTGCGACTCTTGTAAATTCTGCTGTTGATTTATGAAGTGTTTCACGGATTCTTCTAAAAACACTTTGAGCTAAGCTGGTACGAGTTGCTATGAAATCATCAGGGTTGTAATTTGGTTTCGGATTAGAATATAACAACTCATAAGGCAAACGTTTATCTACACCGTACAATGCATAATGTGGAGTGTCACCTATAGAAACATTGTAAGCAGAATTTATAGCACACTGCACATCAGGTATAACTTCATCCCAAGTTTCACTGTTTGGATTGATAGTGGCTCTCAAGACATCAAGTACTTTCTTATTGGTTCGTTCCACTAACCCATTGCTGGCAGGATGATGAGGAACAATGGTGGATTTAGAGATCTTGTACAAGGTGCACAAATTTTCAAGAATTTCATTACAGAATTCACCTCCATTATCTGTTACTAGGGACTTAGGGGTGGTATGCCTGCAGATAATGCGTTCTTTAAACGCTTTAGCTACTGTCTCGGCAGTCTTATCTGCAATAGGAACTAACTCACAATATCTGGTGAAATGGTCTACCATAACACACAGATGTTTGTTGCCTTGGAGGGAACATTGGAAATTAGTTAACAAATCTAGCGCAACTCTTTCCCACGGTTCGCTAGTAGTTGGATATACTTGGATTGGATTAGGACCATTAGCATTACCTTTATGTTGCATGCAGACACTACATTTCTTAACATACTCAGAAATATCAGTTGCCATACGAGGCCAAAAGTATTTCAATCTGGCTTGTTTTACTGAACGATCCATACCAGGGTGTGCAACACCTGGTACATCGTGAACTAGCTGTAAGGCTAGTGACTGTGGAATTACTAACTGGTATACTCTTCTGCTAGGAGTACCCAACTCGGCTGTTCGATACAGTAATTCTTGGTTCATGACAAAGTCACTGATGGGTGCTGGTGGCTTCACAGTCAGAATAAGATCTTCCTGGAGCAGGAATCGAATCACACCAGACCACATGGGATCTGTTCGTTGAGCATTCTTTACATCTTCAGCACTAAATGGAGGGTCTGCAGTTACTATACTAACATGTTGCGATAAGGCATCTGTGACTACATTTGACTTGCCAGGTAAATGCTCAAAGGTGGGATTGAACTCTTGGATAGTCAAGGTCCATCTGGCTAACCTTCCAGTAGGTTGTTTGTTCTTGAATAAGGGTATCAGTGGAGCATGGTCTGTCAAGACATGAACAGAGTACTGATAAATAATGTCTCGGAAGTGCTTTAAAGACCATACTATTGCTAAAGCTTCTTGCTCAGTTACTGTATAATTACGTTCAGCCTTCGTAAGGACTCGGCTAGCAAATGCAACTGCGTTGTACTTGCCATCGGTCTTCTGAGCTAGTACGGCACCTATGCCAATTGAACTAGCATCAGTTGTCAGATAGAAGGGCTTAGAAAAATCTGGAAATTTCAAAATTGGAGCAGAGGTTAGCTTTTCTTTTAGAGTTTGGAATGCTCTTTCTTGACGGAAGGTCCAAACAAAAGGAGCACCTTTCTTAAGCAACTCAGTTAGAGGAGCAGCTATGGAAGAAAAATTGGCAATGAAAGATCTATAAAAACCTGCTAAGCCCACAAAGGATCTTACGGCATCAGCAGTTTTGGGTGTTGGAAAATTTAGTACTGCAGTTACTTTACTTTGGTCAGTCGTAACCCCTCTAGGAGTGACTACGTGACCAAGAAACTTAATTTCTGATCTGAAAAATTGACATTTAGACAGTTTGATCTTTAAATTGGCTTCTTCAAGCTTACCAAGTACTACATCAAGTCTTTTCAAGTGTGTATCCACGTCTTTAGACATGACGATTACGTCATCTAAGTACACCATAAGTGCATTACCTATGAGACCTCTAAAGATATTAGTCATGAGCCTTGAGAACGTGATAGGGGAAGATCGTAACCCAAACGCCATACGGAGGAAGTGATAATGACCTGTAGGAGTGGAGAATGCAGTTAGCTCTTGGCTGTCCTCGTGAAGAGGGACTTGCCAAAACCCTTGTAACAAACCCAGGGTTGAAAAGACTTTGTTATCTCCGATGTTACGTAAAAGATCACCCAGTACAGGGAGTGGAAAGCGATCTGGAATGGTTTTCGCGTTTAACTTCCTAAAGTCAATCACTGGGCGCCAAGTACCATCCTTCTTAGGTACTAGTATCAAGGGTGCATTCCAAGGTGAATTGCTAGGTGCAATAACTCCATCATCGAGCATTTGATTGATCAATTCTTCTGCGACAGCAACTTGTGAATGAGGCATTCTGTACGCAGGTATGTAGATAGGTCTAGTACCAGGTTCAAGTGGAATACGATGGGACAATAAGTTCGTTATACCCATCTTCTCACCTGGTAAAGCAATGGCTTTACGACGTTTGTTCAACAGAGTCAACAAACGCTTGACTTCATCTGGGAAGTCAGTGGGAGCTAAGTCTTTCTCTTCAACTGGTGGAACAGATTGATCCAGTGAAGTGGATGAGGTCTCCCCGGTGGAAATAGCACCGACCCACTGGTCAGGTGACAACTCATCCTCTACCTGAACAGGGTAAGGATAGTGAACAAGGTCAACAAGATTGGTATTTGCTCTGAGGCGAACACTGTGACCAGAAGTGTTGGCTAGGAAGAAATGGATCTTACTATCTCTTACAACATGTAAGGATGGTTCAACAAATAGACCTTTTACTTTGCAAGAATCACTGTCAACTAGGACGTTATCACCATCTGGAACACTAGGAACAACTACAGACACTCTAGTGAGGGCACTAGCTGCGACAGAAACGTCTTTCTGCAGACGGCACGTGACATCAACAAGAGATGGCATTACTAGTTGCAAGTAATTGTTTTCCGACAAGGCATCCCCTGTGGAGAAACTACTACTTGAACTAGCAGACATTGCAGGGATAGGCTCAGCACTCAAGGTAGTCAGAGCGTCCTCGGACACTTGAGGTAACTGGACACTATCTTGCAAGTCTGAAGTTGCAGGAACACAGACAGAAGTGACAGGATCATCAGTGCCTGACTGCTTGGGTACGCTACTGGAAAATGCACTGGCCTGTAAGGACTTAATTCGAGTGTCATATTCTGCGGCAGTATGGCAGATCTCGGATCCAAGCTGGTAACCCCAGAATGGAACGATCAAGTCGTCAATTTGGGCATGCCATCAATAAGGGTCGAGCACAATGCGTAAGTCTCGCATGGAAGCAAAGCCCAGCAGAAGGTCACCAGGGAAAGTAATCTGGTCGACAACAAGGAAGGAAGCAGTGAAGTCTCTACCTTGAATAGAAAAGGTTAGGGAAGTCCGACCTCGGACACGCAGGTGAGAACCAGCTACTCCACTAAGGGAGGACACATGAGTCGGTTCTACGAGTAAGACATGTCGTAACTGCTTATCCTTAAACAAACTAGACCTAATAATATTGACTTGCGCACCAGAGTCCATGAACAAATGAACGGGCGCATTATGAACAGATGCTTGCACTATAGGGCCTATGGTTGCATTGGAAGTTATGTGCAAACAAAAAGGTGGATTGTCATCAGAAAAGACTTGTTCTACTTCATCCCCAAAATCATCTATGTCAGAGACATGTGAAGCAACATCATCAGCAGGATTGTCATTCTCGAGACTGCTTAAAGCTTCAAAGGAATTGTGAACGGGGATGGTGTACTCATTATCACCTACTGTCACCATGGGATGGTTTGACTGGGGCGCTCGAATTCCCCCGAATTAGAAGAATGAGCCTGGTTCTGGGTATTTTGAGAACCACGACGTCTGTTTCCTCTACGGGTTCTGCGGTTGGAACGGCCACGGAAAGACCTAGAGTACTGAAGGTTATAGAGAGCATTGCACTCAGATGTGTCATGTCCATGTATTCTATGATAAGTACAGTAGGGAAGATCTGGGTACTCATCATCAGTACGACATCTCTTAGGGTAACTATCAGGACAATTAATTGCAATATGGCCACGGAAACCACAGTTGTAACAAGTCCGCCGACTATGGTTACTGAATGTACTATGAATACTACGAGGTTTATAACGACTCTGTACACTGGTTCGTGGTGACCTCTGAGATGGTCGACGACCACGATTTGTCTCTGTGACGCAAACAAGAGGTGGTGCAGACTGAGGCATAGGTTTGAAATTACTTTTAATACATGGGAAAGTACCCTGGGGGCACAAGGAACGTACTGATTTAAGGCTGTAAGTGGTTCCATCGTCACAGTTGGAGGATGAGCCTCATAAGCACACACAGAAGCAGGCGGCATTAGTTCTTTGATTGCTCCAAAAGCTGCTATTTTAGCAAGCGATTCTGTAAATGGTTTAGCCTCTTCAGGGAGAAAAGCTGATGACTGGACAGCATTGATAAATGATGATAAAAGTTTGTCTAATCTAACAGCAAATGCACTCAACGATTCATTACTCATGGGTGTAGCATTCACTAGTTCCCTAAGAACGACATATGGATCAGCTGTTTTTACTGGGACAAGGAAAGAACGAATCAGTTCCTCATATTGTGACCACTTAGTAAGATTCCTGAAGTCACGCATATCAAGGAGATCAACAACGTGAACAGCAGCAGGGGATCGATGAAGAGCTTCTTTAGCAAGTCTGATAAGACTTTCCTCTGAAGGAGGACCTTCAACTAGAGCACCAGCACGAGAACGAATGGCCGCAAACCATGCTTCAAGACTATGTACATGGCCATTGAATAAAGGTAATGCATCAAGGGAATCACGAGTATAACTATAGTATCTCGGTGTCTGGGTCGGTCTGTCAGTCGCTAAGGAATTGTGAGGACTGATGACAGCAGCAGCAGTAGCCTGAGAGGTCTGAGTGTCGACATTCACTAAGGTATCACTTGACGGTATGTGAGACATAATGGCAAAGTTGCACGAGAACAAATAAGGCAAAAATAATGAACAATAAAAATTATACAAAATGCTAGAATTGAAATAAAAGAGATGCAACTAATTCTGCAGAAGTAATAAAAAATGTCTAAGATACACTGCAAGAGGAAGGACAACTCAATGTGAAGGACTATTGGCCAAGAAAAAAAAATTACATTGAAATATACAAGTAAAAATATTACTGGAGACTGAATTAAATGCAAAATGAGCTGTCTTTACTCTTGCTAATAAAGAAATTAATTAATAAAATTTTAAATCAATTTAAAAGTAGAAAATAAAATTACTAAAGTGTTAACTGGGAAATTTAAGTATTTTCTAAGAATGCATAAACAAAATTAAAATATAATTCATAAAAATATCAATAAAAGAAAATAATTCACTGCAGAACAAGTGCAACAAAACAAGGTGTAGAAATAATCACTGCAGTAATAAAGTGTCACTGGGAAAACTCAGGTTAAATAATTAAATAAAAATATGAAGAAAAAACTGATTGAACACTTTAACTCTTAATTGTAAATTAGACAAAACAATTTACTCAAACAGAGTAAAGAAAACACTTTACGTTAAAAGTAATTGAAATTGCATCAAGAGTGAATTTGTTCAAAGAAATATAAAAATATGAACAAAAATAAAACAAAGGAACAAAACGGGAAGTGTAACACTTACAGTGGCGGGGCACACAACACTTAATCACGTATTCATTATTTTAGTATATTCTTACAACAAAATCTTGCTGTGACTGATACGACAAAAATTTGCTGGCAAAAATAATGGTACACAAGTCTGCGAAAAAATTAGAGGAATGAGACACTGCTGGCATACGAAAAAAGACACACAGAAATAAATGGATAATTTGGTATACTGGGGTGAATATCACTGCATGAAATACAATGACAATTACTGGAGAATACAACGCTGAAAGAATACACGATAAAAAAATGAATCACTTCACACAGAGTGACTGACTGGTACACTACACAATAATACTTACTACAGACAGAGAGTAGCATAAAAAAAACACAGATAAAAAAAATATGAGATGAGCGATAACACTGAAAAAATATTGCAAAAATAATGAGTCAAAGAAACACTGGGTAGCTTTAAGAAGAGACTTTGGGTAGCTTTAAGAAGAGACTGGACAAATATATGAGTGGGAGGGGCTGGGTTTGATTGGTGTCAAGGGGTACGGGAGTTATTTCTTGAGTAGCTTTAGGTAGATGTCGTTTTGATAAGGACCTGCCTCGTATGGGCCAGTAGGCCTTCTGCAGTGTTCCTACATTCTTATGTTCTTATGTTCTTACACTGAAAACACAAGGTTTAGAGTACACAAGAAATTCACTATAAATGTCTCACACACGCAAATGTCTTTAAAAGCAAGAAAAATGTCTCTAAACAGAAAATTATCGCTGAAGGCTGGAGTAGTAGACAGGATGACTGGTGATGAGGAAGGTTGTCCTGCGCGGTGATGACGCCGACACTCACACTGTCGTCGTGAAGAAATGCGCTTTCTCGGTGAACTCGCATAATTGGCTTTATCGTTGACGCTCAGCTACATCTCTTGACCAATTATGTGAGCCAAAACAGTATTAGGACCCGGTACAAGGGTGCAAACAGCCACAGGTAGATGGGTGGGTGGCTGGTGGTGGGTGGTTAGTGGTGGGTGGGTGGAGGGAGAGTGTATAGCGGTGGGTGAGATGACTCTCGCTGGCGCTCTGGCGCGCACTCCACTCACTACCCACGAAGGTGGCTTGATAAGCCACTCTATGCCACAGGAATGGTGAAAACCACGCTTAGCATCCAACTGGGAGCACAAAGCGATACATGAGACGATACTTCAGAGGCTCTGAACTTGCGTGGCTTACTTCTCTCTCTCAGCTGGGTTAGAAGCTGGGTTGGCTGACTGGCTTAACCCACGAGAATGGCTGACTGGAAGACGTGTAACGATGCACACAGCACGGAGGAGCAGGTGGATGACAGGAGACAGGCTGGATGATAGGCTGACTGGCGTTCACTTCCACAGTCTGGCTTACTGACTGGCTTAATTGCAAAATCCAGGTCAACCCCTCGGAGATTGAAGCAATTAGCACACGAACTAAGCCAGGAAGCTTGAAACGGCTGCAACAGGCTTGCAGGCTGGAGGTGGTGAGTGAGGGGAGCGAGTAGCTGGAGTGGGTGAGACGGTTCACCTTTGACCCGCCGGCTACTCACAAACAGTCTTCTAACGTCTTGAATTACCCGTAAAAACTTAAATCCACGCTCCACACCGGTGCCACCATTTATCATGTGGGAGTTCAATACGTGGATAGGGTAAAGTAATACTCACGTAGGCTGGTAGTACGTATAATTACTAATAATGTGGGGAGGGCCCAACAGCCTGCCTATCTCCTTGCTCACTCTCGTATAACTGACTGGCCGCCCACAGTACCCATATGTGAGGGGGTCTTTGAATACTGCTGTGGTCAGCACAATATGAATAGACAGTGACTCAGGCAGAGACGGTTGGTAGTGAGTCAACTACTGGTACACTGGTTACTGGTAACTGGTTACTACTACTGAGAAGGGAAGACATGATAATGACATATAAAATACTGCGTGGAATAGACAAGGTGGACAAAGACAGGATGTTCCAGGGAGGGGACACAGAAACAAGAGGCCACAATTGGAAGTTGAAGACACAAATGAGTCAGAGAGATATTAGGAAGTATTTCTTCAGTCATAGAGTTGTAAGGCAGTGGAATAGCCTAGAAAATGACGTAGTGGAGGCAGGAACCATACACAGTTTTAAGACGAGGTTTGATAAAGCTCATGGAGCGGGGAGAGAGAGGGCCCAGTAGCAACCGGTGAAGAGGCGGGGCCAGGAGCTAAGACTCGACCCCTGCAACCACAAATAGGTGAGTACTGAGAAATATAACACCACTGTCACTAACACACTGAGAAATATAACACCACTGTCACTAACACACTTATAAATATAACACCACTGTCACTAACACACTGACAAATATAGCACCACTGTCACTAACACACTGACAAATATAACACCACTGTCACTAACACACTGACAAATATAACACCACTGTAACTAACACACTGACAAATATAACACCACTGTCGCTAACACACTGATAAATATAACACCACTGTCACTAACACACTGAGAAATATAACACCACTGTCACTAACACACTGAGAAATATAACACCACTGTCACTAACACACTGACAAATATAACACCACTGTCACTAACACACTGACAAATATAACACCACTGTCATTAACACACTGACAAATATAACACCACTGTCACTAACACACTGACAAATATAACACCACTGTCACTAACACACTGACAAATATAACACCACTGTCACTAACACACTGACAAATATAACACCACTGTCACTAACACACTGACAAATATAACACCACTGTCACTAACACCTGGAGTCTACCTGGAGGGCATTCCGGGGATCAACGCCCCCGCGGCCAGGTCCACGACCAGGCCTCCCAGTGGATCACGGCCTGATCAACGAGGCTGTTACTGCTGGCCGCACGCAATCCAACCTACGAACCACAGCCCGGCTGATCCGGCACCGTCTTAAGGTATCTGTCCAGCTCCCTCTTGAAGACAACCAGAGGTCTTCCCATAATGCCCCTTATTGCTGGTGGGAGGCTGTTGAACAGTCTTGGAAACTGTAGAATTACTCCGGCATAATAACGTAAGTTGCTGTGTAAGGCGAAATCTGGTTTCTTGACCAGGTAGTGTTATGTGAAGTCTGGTGACATCTGTCGTGATGTTATGTGAAGTCTGGTGACATCTGTCGTGATGTTATGTGAAGTCTGGTGACATCTGTCGTGATGTTATGTGAAGTCTGGTGACATCTGTCGTGATGTTATGCGAAGTCTGGTGACATCTGTCGTGATGTTATGTGAAGTCTGGTGACATCTGTCGTGATGTTATGTGAAGTCTGGTGACATCTGTCGTGATGTTATGTGAACTCTGGTGACATCTATCGTGATATTATGTGAACTCTGGTGACATCTATAGTGATATTATGTGAACTCTGGTGACATCTATAGTGATATTATGTGAACTCTGGTGACATCTATAGTGATATTATGTGAACTCTGGTGACATCTATAGTGATATTATGTGAACTCTGGTGACATCTATCGTGATATTATGTGAACTCTGGTGACATCTATCGTGATATTATGTGAACTCTGGTGACATCTATCGTGATATTATGTGAACTCTGGTGACATCTATCGTGATATTATGTGAACTCTGGTGACATCTATCGTGATATTATGTGAACTCTGGTGACATCTATCGTGATATGTGAACTCTGGTGACATCTATCGTGATATTATGTGAACTCTGGTGACATCTATCGTGATATGTGAACTCTGGTGACATCTATCGTGATATGTGAACTCTGGTGACATCTATCGTGATATGTGAACTCTGGTGACATCTATCGTGATATGTGAACTCTGGTGACATGTATCGTGATGTTATGTGAAGTCTGGTGACATCTGTCGTGATGTTATGTGAAGTCTGGTGACATCTATCGTGATATTATGTGAACTCTGGTGACATCTATCGTGATATTATGTGAACTCTGGTGACATCTATCGTGATATGTGAACTCTGGTGACATCTATCGTGATGTTATGTGAACTCTGGTGACATCTATCCTGATGTTACGTGAACTCTAGTAATTTACTAACAAATAACGGGAAGCACAAGAATAATACATGGTGGATCACACAGCTGCTCCCTCACCTCTCACTACATTAATATCAGCGTACACACAGGTGTACTTACACCTTCTCCTTACAGGAGTGTACATGTGTACGTGAGGCTTCATTTGAAATTGACATTGAAGGTGACATAAAGCCTCCTACCGTCCACACTGACACTCGGTATCTTTAACGCCCAGACCAGTGCCAAATTTCAAAGGTAAACCGAGATATAAAAAGCACTTAGCCTTAAAAACCTCAGGTGATATCAAAACTTAAAAATAAAATCCGCTCCATCAATGCTGCCTCTTAACCTTGAGAGTTAATATATATATATATATATATATATATATATATATATATATATATATATATATATATATATAATGCAACCACGAACAAGTGGTATTTAAGCAATAACACACTGCGGCTAGCCGGGGATCGAACCCGTATTGTTTTAGCCCGCCTCGTGAGAAGCAAGTCAAAATTCACGACGCGCTTAACCACTTGAGCAAACACTCCTACAAACATCGTGTACTTAACGGAACTAGGTATGTTTCATGATCCGAGGACACACCTTGGTGTGACAACCTCGGAACTATTTCATTCTACTCCCATTTGATATTAATGTGAACACGAACAAGTGGTAGATACACATCACTTAATGTGATCCTCTCCAAGATACGATACTACGTGCCGCAAAATGCCCTTCTCACACTATACCACTCACTTATTTATCCATACCTCACCTATGCTATTTGTGCTTGGGGATCAACTGCAGCAACACACCTAAAGCCAATAATAACCCAACAAAAAGCTGCAGTAAGAATAATCACTAAATCCCATCCCTGGCAACACCCCCCCCTCTCTTCATAGATCTAAACTTACTCCCAGTTCAGTACATCCACACTTACTACTGTGCAATCTATATCTACAGGGCCTTAAACTCTAATATCAACCTTGACCTAAAACGCTTTCTTGATAGTTGTGACAGAACCCACAGGCATAACACCAGACACAAACATCTCTACGACATTCCCCGTGTCCGACTAAACCTTTACAAAAATTCAATGTATGTCAAAGGCCCTAAAATCTGGAATACCCTACCTGAGAACTCTAGAACTGCAGACACATTCATCACCTTCAAAACTACCATTAGAAAACATCTTATCTCCCTGATACACCCCATCAACTAACTACACGAATACCACCTGGTGGTTCACACTTACACTCACTCACTCATTTGACCATAAACAGAAATATTAATCTCAGTCTTAAAATAATGAATCCTGTGATACTCCAATACTGAAACTATGTACTTTGCCAAAATAAAAGCATTCACATTGCTAAACTCACAAACTAGTATTTAGTCACTTAGCCATAATACCAACTTACCTCATAATTTGTAATATTTTACAATTAAGAATAAAACTAAGTCTGCCCGAAATGCCTAGCCATGCTAAGCGTTCTAGTGGTACACTCTGTAATCACAATTTTACTACATGTAAACCAAACAATAACCAAATTTCTGTAAACTCAGCATTGTAATCCTTATAGAGAATAAACTTTGAATTTGAATTTGAATTTGAATATATAATTTGCGAATTACATATCTCTTGATATGTATACCGTGAAAGATACATACCTCCTGGTGTTTATACTCTAATATACACCAAAAGGTGTATAACCCTGAGAGGTACACACTTCTTAGTGTATATACCCTGAGAGATACACACCTTCTGGTTTGTATACCCTGAAGATGCACACATCTTAGTGTATATATTCTTAAGAGATATTCTTAGTGTATATACCCTGAGATACACACCTCTTAGACTATATACACTGAGATACACACCTCTTAGACTATATACCCTGAGATACACACCTCTTAGACTATATACCCTGAGATACACACCTCTTAGACTATATATCCTGAGAGATACCTCATGGTCTTGTATACCCTAAAAGATATACGCCTCTTTGTCTGCATACCCTAATAAGTACAAACCTCTTACTGTGTAACCGCCTGATACATACTCACCTCTTAGTGTGTATATACACTGAGAGATATACACCTCTTAGTGTGCATACCTTGTGTGTAGAAGTCACTAAGACAACCACCACCTTTCGATAACATGACTGCTTGTAGACCCCTGAAGCTCAACACTGACAGTCACAGTGACAGGAGCCAAACACTTCGTTCTAAGATGCTTATTTAATGATATACGCGAGTGACTCACGCCTCGGACATGTAGACGTGTCAACTGTCTAATAATAATAATAATAATAATAATAATAATAATAATAATAATAATAATAATAATAATAATAATAATAATAATAATCTTTACTTCTACAAGTACATGTACAAGGTATACAGGCCTAGCTGACATCAATGACATACTACTATATAGAAAGCTCCTTGTTATGCAGAGCATTTCGGGCAAATTAGGTCAATTTTGTCCCCAGGATGCGACCCACATCAGTAGGCTAACATCCAGGTACCTATATTATTGCTAGGTGAACAGGGACAGCAGGTATCTTAAGGAAACGCGTCCTAATGTTCCCACCCGCCCCGGGATCGACCCACATGCTTAAGTCTAACTGATATTTAAATGGTAATTTTTTCTTACATTATCGTCGTTGTTGAAACAAAAGAACTGGGAGATATTTGATGTCTTCTTGTCCTGAATTTTTCACTCTCAAGTAGTGAATGATGTATATATATGGAGGACTTGTGTGATGATGTCCCCTTGGTCAGTCTGCCTTATGGTGTTGGCGTCCCCTTGGTCAGTCTTATGGTGTTGGCGTCCCCTTGGTCAGTCTTATGGTGCTGACGTTCTCTTGGTCAGTCTTATAGTGTTGGCGTCCCCTTGGTCAGTCTTATGGTGTTGACGTTCCCTTGGTCAGTCTTATGGTGCTGATGTTCCCTTGGTCAGTCTTATGGTGTTGACGTTCCCTTGGTCAGTCTTATGGTGTTGGCGTCCCCTTGGTCAGTCTTATGGTGTTGGCGTCCCCTTGGTCAGTCTTATGGTGTTGACGTTCCCTTGGTCAGTCTTATGGTGTTGACGTTCTCTTGGTCAGTCTTATAGTGTTGACGTCCCCTTGGTCAGTGTTATGGTGTTGACGTTCCCTTGGTCAGTCTTATGGTGACCCTCCCTCTACTGTCTTCCCTCTCTTCACTCTTCCTTACCTGCCTTGCTATTGCTTCCCTCCCTCCACTGCCTTCCTTCCACTCACTCTTCTTTCCCTGCTATTGCTTCCCTGCCTTCCACTCTCTCCACTCCTTCCACTCTCTTTCTTCTACTTTTCATTTAGTGTCTTCACTTATCCTCACATACCTCCCGCCTGTCCTCATACCCCACCAACACCCGCTTTCTTCTGCCCTAGTATGGTAAGGCGTCACATTTGTGGCATGAATCATGTTGATGTTGCCTGGAGCATCGCAGCCCACATGTCACCCCAACCTTTGACGGCTGTTTGTAAGGCGCCTAGATGTCAAAGAACTGTCAACAGCTGTCAATAATACACGGGGTGTGTCATATATAGTTTTAGGAATAATAATTATTGCTTTAGTTGGCTGTGCTGATTTGGCAAGAGTTGTATATAAGCGCTAATCGCTTGTGCTTTAGATTCTTCAAGACTACAGAGCTCGTCACCAACTCCAAGGCTGAGGGAATGATAACCTCATCTTTTGTATAAAGTTTGTAAATAATTCTAGTTATATCAGTACCGACATATCATGGAATTAAGTTAAATAAAATTACGAAAACCTGACTTATATATTGGAGAGAAAGGTCAGGTCAGAAGGCGTTAAAGAAGTTGTGTTGGCGAAGCCACGTCGCCTGTGTAATCTGATTGTGGTGTCTTGTTGAGGTAAAATCTTCTATGTAAGTATATCGGAGATGCTGAGTCTTCCTGAGATTTTTATGACTGTGTTTGACACTACTATCATGACGACTTATGAACAATGCTGCTTTTGTAAGTCGCTCTCCATTATTAACGGAATAGCTTCATCCAGTTTTATAAAACGCCCATATGTGCTGCTATGTATCACTCGTGTTGTTTTGATCATTATGATTACATGTGTAATGTTCCTTAATTCGTTGGTCCAGAGTGTCCGAATCTTGTTTATATAAAATTGATCACAGCTCCTCCCTTTGCAAGGTCTTCTGTATACACCGGCTGTACATAGTCAAGATTGTTTTGGTTAGTCTCTATTTTGACCTAGTTCCTAATAGTAGCGGTAGAGCTCATTACTATTAGCTAGTACCCTACAGATATTACTGCTATGTTAGTGTGAAGGAGACCAGTATAATCGTCTGGCTGTTCTCTGACGTGTAGTAGTAGTGGTATTGATAATACAGAGGGTTTGTTTTACAAGCTGAGAATTATGACTCTAATTAGATTTAGTATGGAATGTTGGTACAGAGAACATCGTTTACAACCCCATTAAAATACCCAGGTGTTACACAGGCAGTTTCGATCTTACAGCTGTGCCTCGAACATCACCAGCCTGTCCCCGGTCAGGCTTCTCAAGGTACTCTGCTCAGTGTCACAGTAGGTGAGGTGGAAGAGGTTATGCGCTGACAAGTAGATGACTAAGACACGTAAGGGAAACGTTGTAATAAAGTCTTACATTGTTACCTGTGTATTTGCCATCTACTCAGCTACAACTTTCCATGTTTACCAGTCGATTCTCCCACCTCTCCCGCTTTCCTCCACTGCTTGTGACAATATTATTGTTAGTGCAAACTAATTTTCTCCCCTGTCTGCGTTGTCAACACTCGGCAGAGAAATGAGGGAGAATTTTCTAACAAGTATTTATTTCAATAGACGTTAGCTCTATACAAAACATCTGTGTTTATGAAGCTAAGTCTTGTTTAAACTTCTCTGTGTTCTTGACTGGCATTTTAGTTCATCACAAAAGATCATAGACCGATTCACACCTCTGCAGCATCCAATCATCTCTATGAATCGGGTCAGCGAGTGTTTAGATACTATAAAGTTGTTATAATAATTTATAAATATTAAATTGTTCCGTGCATTGCCTAGTGTGAGGCATCACAGGAAAACTCTGCTCGACTGTCGTGGGTAGCATCCTGGGGGTGGTGGTATACCTTAAATAGGACTAGGCTTTGAA